>NW_027040394.1:108542-191818 GCF_034236695.1 Oncorhynchus nerka | reverse complement strand
ACATCCCCACACCAGGCTACATCCCCACACCAGGCTACCTTACATCCCCACACCAGGCTACTTTACATCCTACCTTACATCCCACACCAGGCTACCTTACATCCCCACACCAGGCTACTTTACATCCCCACACCAGGCTACTTTACATCCCCACACCAGGCTACCTTTACATCCCCACACCAGGCTACTTTACATCCCCACACCAGGCTACCTTACATCCCTACACCAGGCTACCTTACATCCCCACACCAGGCTACCTTACATCCCCACACCAGGCTACTTTACATCCCCACACCAGGCTACTTTACATCCCCACACCAGGCTACCTTACATCCCCACACCAGGCTACTTTACATCCCCTACACCAGGCTACCTTACATCCCCATACCAGGCTACCTTACATCCCCACACCAGGCTACTTTACATCCCCACACCAGGCTACTTTACATCCCCACACCAGGCTACTTTACATCCCTTTACACACCAGGCTACATCCCCACACCAGGCTTTACATCCCCACACCAGGCTACTTTACATCCCCACACCAGGCTACTTTACATCCCTACACCAGGCTACTTTTACATCCCCACACCAGGCTACTTTACATCCCTACACCAGGCTACTTTACATCCCCACACCAGGCTACTTTACATCCCCACACCAGGCTACTTTACATCCCTACACCAGGCTACCTTACATCCCCACACCAGGTTACATCCCTACACCTTACATCCCTACACCAGGCTACCTTACATCCCCACACCAGGCTACCTTACATCCCCACACCAGGCTACTTTACTTCCTCCCTCCCCACCCTCTACCTTACATCCCTCACTCTTCTCTCTTCTCCTCCCCCTCCTCTCCATACTCTTCTTCTCCTCTCATTTCCCTCTCTTGTTCTCTCCGCTCCTGCCCCTCCTCCTCTCCTCTCCTCTCCTCTCTCTGCTCTGCTCTGCTCTCCTCTCCTCTCCTCTCCTCTCCTCTCCTCTCCTCTCCTCTCCTCTCCTCTGCTCTGCTCTGCTCTCTCCTCTCCTCTCCTCTCCTCTCCTCTCCTCTCCTCTCCTCTCCTCTCCTCTCCTCTCCATTATCTCCTCTTCCTCCCTCCCCTCCTCTCTATACTCTCCTCTTCTCTCCTCCCTCCCTCCCTCCTCCTCTCCATACTCTCCTCTTCTCTCCTCTCCTCCCCCCTCCTCTCCATACTCTTCTCTCCCTCCCCTCCTCTCCATACTGTCCTCTTCTCTCCTCTCCTCTCCCTCCCCCTCCTCTCCATACTCTCTTCTCCTCTCATTTCCTCTCTTGTTCTCTCCGCTCCTGCCCTCTCCTCTCCTCTCCTCTCCTCTCCTCTCCTCTCCTCTCCTCTCCTCGCTCCCAGCCAGCCCATCAACTCAGTCGGTGTCTTTAAACTGCAGCTGGAGGAGGAAACATAAGGCCCATCTTCCCCGGCATTATTAATATGTGAGAAGGTTTATCAACTCAGTCGGTGTCTTTAAACTGCAGCTGGAGGAGGAAACAGAAGGCCCATCTTCCCCGGGCATTATTAATATGTGAGAAGGTTTACTCAGTTTTACCTTGCCCTGGGTGGTTAGTAAACACGTCTGTTCTGTTGTGGAGGAACCAGAGGAGGGGTTCCACGTCTGTTCTGTTGTGGAGGAACCAGAGGAGGGGTTCCACGTCTGTTCTGTTGTGGAGGAACCAGAGGAGGGGTTCCACGTCTGTTCTGTTGTGGAGGAACCAGAGGAGGGGTTCCACGTCTGTTCTGTTGTGGAGGAACCAGAGGAGGGGTTCCACGTCTGTTCTGTTGTGGAGGAACCAGAGGAGGGGTTCCACGTCTGTTCTGTTGTGGAGGAACCAGAGGAGGGGTTCCAACGTCTGTTCTGTTGTGGAGGAACCAGAGGAGGGGTTCCACGTCTGTTCTGTTGTGGAGGAACCAGAGGAGGGGTTCCACGTCTGTTCTGTTGTGGAGGAACCAGAGGAGGGGTTCCACGTCTGTTCTGTTGTGGAGGAACCAGAGGAGGGGTTCCACGTCTGTTCTGTTGTGGAGGAACCAGAGGAGGGGTTCCACGTCTGTTCTGTTGTGGAGGAACCAGAGGAGGGGTTCCACGTCTGTTCTGTTGTGGAGGAACCAGAGGAGGGGTTCATAGGAAGAAAGACACAGTGGAAAGGACAACCCTCATGTTCCTCAGCATCACTTCACTAACAACTCCTTAGACATTCACTGCATGCAACACACAAGAGTGTGTTTAGGCCACTGTGCTAAAGCCTTGTCATTCAGGTTTTAGGAAGTTTTCAGGTCTCAAGGTTGTTCACCCACCAAACCAACTCTGTTACACTCTTTTAGAGGAAACCTGATGATCCGTCCCTGAGGAGATGTGACAGACTAGAGCTGGTCAGTCTGAAGATGCATCTCAACCGGCACCCTATTCCCTATATAGTGCACTACTTTAGATCAGAGCCCTATCGTACCCTATTCCCTATATAGTGCACTACTTTAGACCAGAGCCCTATGGCACCCTATTCCCTATATAGGGCTCTGGAATAGGGTGCCATTTGAGAAGCAACCTATGAGGTTAGGAGAAAGGAGAGGACAGGTCTGAGGACATATTATCATGGTCCTGTAGGGTACAGAGATACAGGTTAGGAGAAAGGAGAGGACAGCTCTGAGGACATATTACCATGGTCCTGTAGGGTACAGAGATACAGGTTAGGAGAAAGGAGAGGACAGCTCTGAGGACATATTACCATGGTCCTGTAGGGTACAGAGATACAGGTTAGGAGAAAGGAGAGGACACTGGATGTCTTGTCCTGGATGACATGAAATAAACAATGTAAAGACGGCCTATAATCTCCGGTCCTGAGTTGTGTCTAAAACATTGCGTAACCCAGGTGACATCGCAGCCAATCGAAAGCATTTATCTGAGTGCCCAATCTGTCTTACCGGCCAAATCTGTTACCGTGCAGGGCTGTTACGAGATGTTCTGTGTTGTCCTGAATGGCACTCTATTCCCTTATGTAGTGCACTGCTTGTGAAAGGAGGGGCTCTAGGGCTCTGGTCCTAAGGTGATGCACTATGTAGAGAAAAGGGTGGCATTTGGGACACAGTCGTAATTAACAGACAAACAGGAGATTACCCATCTGACTGTGTTAGTTTGTACAATACATTATATCTACTTGGTGCACTCCTAAATGGTAAACATGGCCCTATAACATGGCCCTATAACATGGCTCTATAACATGGCTCTATAACATGACTCTATAACATGGCCCTATAACATGGCCCTGTAACATGGCCCTATAACATGGCCCTATAACATGGCCCTATAATATGGCCCTATAACATGGCCCTATAACACGGCTCTATAACATGGATCTATAACATGACCCTATAACATGACCCTATAACATGGCCCTGTAACATGGCCCTATAACATGGCCCCATAATATGGCCCTATAACATGGCCCTATAACATGGCCCTATAACATGGCCCTGTAACATGGCCCTATAACATGGCCCTGTAACATGGCCCTATAACATGGCCCTGTAACATGGCCCTATAACATGGCCCTGTAACATGGCTCTATAACATGGCCCTGTAACATGGCCCTATAACATGGCCCTATAACATGGGCCCATAATATGGCTCTATAACATGGCCCTATAACATGGCCCTATAACATGGCCCTATAACATGGCTCTATAACATGGCTCTATAACATGGCCCTATAACATGGCCCTATAACATGGCCCTATAACATGGCTCTATAACATGGCCCTATAACATGGCTCTATAACATGGCCCTATAACATGGCTCTATAACATGGCTCTATAACATGGCTCTATAACATGACTCTATAACATGGCCCTATAACATGGCCCTGTAACATGGCTCTATAACATGGCCCTATAACATGGCCCTATAACACGGCCCTATAACATGGCCCTATAACATGGCCCTGTAACATGGCTCTATAACATGGCCCTATAACATGGCCCTATAATATGGCCCTGTAACATGGCCCTGTAACATGGCTCTATAACATGGCCCTATAACATGGCCCTATAACATGGCTCTATAACATGGCCCTGTAACATGGCTCTATAACATGGCTCTATAACATGACTCTATAACATGGCCCCATAATATGGCCCTATAACATGGCTCTATAACATGGATCTATAACATGGCTCTATAACACGGCCCTATAACATGGCTCTATAACATGGCTCTATAACACGGCCCTATAACATGGCCCTGTAACATGGCTCTATAACATGGCCCTATAACATGGCCCTATAATATGGCCCCATAATATGGCTCTATAACATGGCCCTGTAACATGGCTCTATAACATGGCTCTATAACATGGATCTATAACATGGCCCTATAACATGGCCCTATAACATGGATCTATAACATGACTCTATAACATGGCCCTATAACATGGCTCTATAACATGGCTCTATGGGAATAGTTATGAGTGTGCAGTAGATAATAGGTACACTGAATTAATCTATGCAGGAAGGCCCAAAGGCACTGAGCAATCAACCAAAGAGGGAGCTTAGCATCAGCACTATTCCGTTTTCAATCCAGGAAGTGAAAATGCACAAGCAGGAATTCAAAATTGCCCACATTATGATTTGACCTATCTTAAGACTAACTGACCCCAGCCCTGCTCCATTGGAAAAGATTCTGTAGGTGTTGTATTGGAAAATATTAATTAGGTGTTGTATTGGAAAAGATTAATTAGGTGTTGTATTGGAAAATATTAATTAGGTGTTGTATTGGAAAAGATTAATTAGGTGTTGTATTGGACAAGATGAATTAGGTGTTGTATTGGAAAATATTAATTAGGTGTTGTATTGGAAAAGATTAATTAGGTGTTGTATTGGAAAAGATTCTCTAGGTGTTGTATTGGAAAATATTAATTAGGTGTTGTATTGGAAAATATTAATTAGGTGTTGTATTGGAAAATATTAATTAGGTGTTGTATTGGAAAAGATTCTGTAGGTGTTGTATTGGAAAATATTCTGTAGGTGTTGTATTGGAAATTATTAATTAGGTGTTGTATTGGATAAGATTCTGTAGGTGTTGTATTGGACAAGATTCTGTAGGTGTTGTATTGGAAAAGATTAATTAGGTGTTGTATTGGAAAAGATTCTGTAGGTGTTGTATTGGAAAAGATTAATTAGGTGTTGTATTGGAAAAGATTCTGTAGGTGTTGTATTGGAAAATATTAATTAGGTGTTGTATTGGAAAATATGAATTAGGTGTTGTATTGGAAAAGATTAATTAGGTGTTGTATTGGAAAAGATTAATTAGGTGTTGTATTGGAAAAGATTAATTAGGTGTTGTATTGGAAAAGATTAATTAGGTGTTGTATTGGAAAAGATTCTGTAGGTGTTGTATTGGAAAATATGAATTAGGTGTTGTATTGGAAAAGATTAATTAGGTGTTGTATTGGAAAAGATTAATTAGGTGTTGTATTGGAAAAGATTAATTAGGTGTTGTATGTGTTGTATTGGAAAATATTAATTAGGTGTTGTATTGGAAAATATTAATTAGGTGTTGTATTGGACAAGATGAATTAGGTGTTGTATTGGAAAATATTAATTAGGTGTTGTATTGGACATTGGCAAAGTATCAAGTGGCACCCTAGGTTCATGGGCTGTGTGTATAAGGTAGTAGAGTTTGATTTGATTTGATTTGTATCTTCAAAACAGTACTGTGACGAAACTACTTTTGACTTGATCCCAGGGCTAAAGTAGTGCACTAGATAAGGAATAGGGGCACCATTTGTGACTGAACATGGGATGGACACATGGCCAATCACAAAGCTGGCGTTCAGCTTCCCCTGAAATAGCCAGGCTTCCCTGGGCACCAGGCCAGGCTTCCCTGGGCACCAGGCCAGGCTGACATGTATGTGTTGTTATTACCTCCTAGTGTTCATGTTGCTTTCTATTCATTCTGTTCCACTCAACTATTCCTGACCTGCTCTGTCCACACGACAAGGTCCTGCTGTAGTGTTGGCTAACCTGTGTCTGACCTGCTCTGTCCACACGACAAGGTACTGCTGTAGTGTTGGCTGCCCTATGTCTGACCTGCTCGGTCCACACGACAAGATACTGCTGTAGTGTTGGCTGCCCTGTGTCTAACCTGCTCGGTCCACACGACAAGGTACTGCTGTGGTGTTGGCTGCCCTGGGTCTGACGTGCTCGGCCCACACGACAAGGTACTGCTGTAGTGTTGGCTGCCCTGTGTCTGACCTGCTCGGTCCACACGACAAGGTACTGCTGTAGTGTTGGCTGCCCTGTGTCTGACCTGCTCGGTCCACACGACAAGGTACTGCTGTAGTGTTGGCTGCCCTGTGTCTAACCTGCTCTGTCCACACGACAAGGTACTGTTGTAGTGTTGGCTGCCCTGGGTCTGACCTGCTCGGTCCACACGACAAGGTACTGCTGTAGTGTTGTCTGCCCTGTGTCTAACCTGCTCTGTCCACACGACAAGGTACTGCTGTAGTGTTGGCTGCCCTGTGTCTGACCTGCTCTGTCCACACGACAAGGTACTGCTGTAGTGTTGGCTGCCCTGTGTCTGACCTGCTCTGTCCACACGACAAGGTACTGCTGTAGTGTTGGCTGCCCTGTGTCTGACCTGCTCTGTCCACACGACAAGGTACTGCTGTAGTGTTGGCTGCCCTGTGTCTGACCTGCTCGGTCGACACTGACTGACCTGCTCGGTACTGCTGCAGTGTTACCAACCACCCTTGTTCCCCGCCCACGAGGTTGAGGTTGCGGTTCCCTCTGTCCAGGACCATCTGCGCCGTTGTCACCGTACCTGGAGGAAGGCCCGAGCTGCCCTTCTTCGTGCCTCCGACAGGACCCAGTCCCAAGCCAACCGTCGCCGGGCCTCAGCTCCAGTCTACACCCTGGGTCAAAAGGTACGGCTCTCATCGAAGGACCTGCCATTGAAGGTGGCATTGAAGAAACTCTCCCCCCAATTCATTGGTCTCTCTGCACAGACCATACAAACGCTTCACACCGCGTGGCCGCGGCCACCCTAATCTGGTGGTCCCAGCGCGCACGACCCACGTGGAGTTCCAGGTCTCCGGGTAGGCTCTGGAACTGCCGATCTGCGGCCAACAAGGCAGAGTTCATCTCAGCCTATGCCTCCCTCCAGTCCCTCGAGAGCTTCTGGTCAGCGGGGTGGTGGCACCGGGATCCTCATCTCTCCCAAGTGGTCATTCTCTCTTTCTCCCCTTACCCATCTGTCTATCGCCTCCTTTGAATTCCATGCTGTCACAGTTACCAGCCCTTTCAAGCTTAACATCCTTATCATTTATCGCCCTCCAGGTTCCCTCGGAGAGTTCATCAATGAGCTTGATGCCTTGATAAGCTCCTTTCCTGAGGACGGCTAACCTCTCACAGTGCTGGGCGACTTTAACCTCCCCACGTCTACCTTTGACTCATTCCTCTCTGCCTCCTTCTTTCCACTCCTCTCCTCTTTTGACCTCACCCTCTCACCTTCCCCCCCTACTCACAAGGCAGGAAATACGCTCGACCTCATCTTTACTAGATGCTGTTCTTCCACTAACCTCATTGCAACTCCCCTCCATGTCTCCGACCACTACCTTGTATCCTTTTCCCTCTCGCTCTCATCCAACACTTCCCACACTGCCCCTACTCGGATGGTATCGCGCCGTCCCAACCTTCGCTCTCTCTCCCCCGCTACTCTCTCCTCTTCCATCCTATCATCTCTTCCCTCTGCTCAAACCTTCTCCAACCTATCTCCTGATTCTGCCTCCTCAACCCTCCTCTCCTCCCTTTCTGCATCCTTTGACTCTCTATGTCCCCTATCCTCCAGGCCGGCTCGGTCCTCCCCTCCCGCTCCGTGGCTCGACGACTCATTGCGAGCTCACAGAACAAGGCTCCGGGCAGCCGAGCGGAAATGGAGGAAAACTCGCCTCCCTGCGGACCTGGCATCCTTTCACTCCCTCCTCTCTACATTTTCCTCTTCTGTCTCTGCTGCTAAAGCCACTTTCTTCCACTCTAAATTCCAAGCATCTGCCTCTAACCCTAGGAAGCTCTTTGCCACCTTCTCCTCCCTCCTGAATCCTCCCCCTCCCTCCTCTCTGCAGATGACTTCGTCAACCATTTTGAAAAGAAGGTCGACGACATCCGATCCTCGTTTGCTAAGTCAAACGACACCGCTGGTTCTGCTCACACTGCCCTACCCTGTGCTCTGACCTCTTTCTCCCCTCTCTCTCCAGATGAAATCTCGCGTCTTGTGACGGCCGGCCGCCCAACAACCTGCCCGCTTGACCCTATCCCCTCATCTCTTCTCCAGACCATTTCCGGAGACCTTCTCCCTTACCTCACCTCGCTCATCAACTCATCCCTGACCGCTGGCTACGTCCCTTCCGTCTTCAAGAGAGCGAGAGTTGCACCCCTTCTGAAAAAACCTACACTCGATCCCTCCGATGTCAACAACTACAGACCAGTATCCCTTCTTTCTTTTCTCTCCAAAACTCTTGAACGTGCCGTCCTTGGCCAGCTCTCCCGCTATCTCTCTCAGAATGACCTTCTTGATCCAAATCAGTCAGGTTTCAAGACTAGTCATTCAACTGAGACTGCTCTTCTCTGTATCACGGAGGCGCTCCGCACTGCTAAAGCTAACTCTCTCTCCTCTGCTCTCATCCTTCTAGACCTATCGGCTGCCTTCGATACTGTGAACCATCAGATCCTCCTCTCCACCCTCTCCGAGTTGGGCATCTCCGGCGCGGCCCACGCTTGGATTGCGTCCTACCTGACAGGTCGCTCCTACCAGGTGGCGTGGCAAGAATCTGTCTCCTCACCACGCGCTCTCACCACTGGCGTCCCCCAGGACTCTGTTTCTGGCCCTCTCCTATTCTCGCTATACACCAAGTCACTTGGCTCTGTCATAACCTCACATGGTCTCTCCTATCATTGCTATGCAGACGACACACAATTAATCTTCTCCTTTCCCCCTTCTGATGACCAGGTGGCGAATCGCATCTCTGCATGTCTGGCAGACATATCAGTGTGGATGACGGATCACCACCTCAAGCTGAACCTCGGCAAGACGGAGCTGCTCTTCCTCCCGGGGAAGGACTGCCCGTTCCATGATCTCGCCATCACGGTTGACAACTCCATTGTGTCCTCCTCCCAGAGCGCTAAGAACCTTGGCGTGATCCTGGACAACACCCTGTCGTTCTCAGCTAACATCAAGGCGGTGGCCCGTTCCTGTAGGTTCATGCTCTACAACATCCGCAGAGTACGACCCTGCCTCACACAGGAAGTGGCGCAGGTCCTAATCCAGGCACTTGTCATCTCCCGTCTGGATTACTGCAACTCGCTGTTGGCTGGGCTCCCTGCCTGTGCCATTAAACCCCTACAACTCATCCAGAACGCCGCAGCCCGTCTGGTGTTCAACCTTCCCAAGTTCTCTCACGTCACCCCGCTCCTCCGCTCCTCCACTGGCTTCCAGTTGAAGCTCGCATCCGCTACAAGACCATGGTGCTTGCCTACGGAGCTGTGAGGGGAACGGCACCTCAGTACCTCCAGGCTCTGATCAGGCCCTACACCCAAACAAGGGCACTGCGTTCATCCACCTCTGGCCTGCTCGCCTCCCTACCACTGAGGAAGTTCAGTTCCCGCTCAGCCCAGTCAAAACTGTTCGCTGCTCTGGCCCCCCAATGGTGGAACAAACTCCCTCACGACGCCAGGACAGCGGAGTCAATCACCACCTTCCGGAGACACCTGAAACCCCACCCCTTTAAGGAATACCTAGGATAGGATAAAGTAATCCTTCTCACCCCCCCTCCCCTTAAAAGATTTAGATGCACTATTGTAAAGTGGCTGTTCCACTGGATGTCATAAGGTGAACGCACCAATTTGTAAGTCGCTCTGGATAAGAGCGTCTGCTAAATGACTTAAATGTAAATGTAAATGTAAATTGGTCCCTTTGAAATTGACCATGTCATTAACCCCTCTGCGCCTGAAACTCCCAGCCTCTCTCAGGATCCATCCTACCCTCCACGTATCCCTAATTAAACCTGTCTCCTCCTGCAGCAGCTCCTCCACCCCCTCGGCTTATCGATGACCATCCTGCCTCTACCGTCCGGCGGCTTCTGGACGTGCGCCGTCGCGGTCGTGGCTGGCAGTACCTGGTGGCCTGGAAGGGATACGGGCCTGAAGAGCGCTGCTGGGTGCCCAGCTGTCACATTCTGGACCCCTCCCTCTTGCGGGATTTCTATACCTCACACCCAGATAAACCTGGTCGGGCGCCAGGTGGCGCCTGTAGACGGGGGTACAGTCACATCTGTTCCTGCAACGCCCTCTACTGCTCATCCTGTGTTTCCTTGACCTGCCGCCACTCCCCCAGGACTCTATCTCCCTCTCTGTGTGATTGTGTGGGCGGAGACAGGTGTGCTGGAGTCAGAGCAGGTCCCCACCAGCTGCAACCTGTTCCATAATCAAGACCTCTACAAATACTCTGCCGGATCGTAATCTCTGCTCAGTCAGTCTACGCTTCTAGCCGTTTGTTACTATTAGATCCTGTTGTGCCTGTTTTCCTTGCCTGACGCTGTTTTCTTCTCCGCTACAGTTCTGCCCGATCTGACTCTGGTCCTTGTCTCCAGTCCCACGTCTCATCACCCTGCTACTCTGTCCTGGATTCCCCTCCGGACCTGCTTACCCTGTGCCAACCCCTCTCGCTCCAGCCTCAGCCTCCGCACCTGGTTTCCTGCAACCCACCTGAGCTTCCCGTTGCCTGCACACCATCTTCCCCTTGTGTTTCAATAAATACCTTGGTTACTTCATCCAAGTCCCCTCATCTGAGTCTGCTCTTGGTTTCCCCTGTTCCACTCTGCGTAACAAGGTCATCAGGAAGTCCAGGTCTTCTAGATGGTGTGATGAAAGAGCCAAGTCATCAGGAAGTCCAGGTCTTCTAGATGTTGTGATGAAAGAGCCAAGTCATCATGAAGTCAAGGTCTTCTAGATGAGTGGGTCCATTGTATTCCTCTTGCCTGATCTTCTGTTGTTCGTCACATGACCCAGTCTCCATCATATTCCTCTTGCCTGATCGTCTGTTTGTCACATGACCCAATCTCCATCATATTCCTCTTGCCTGTTGAAGAGAGGAGGGACCCAGTCTACTGTCAGGTTGAAGAGTAAGGCTGACGTCACACAACCTTTACGAACTCCAGCCTTCACAGCAAAGCTCATGTCGCTCGTTCCCACAGTGCATGAAAAGTTGCTGAAGTACTGTTTTATGATGTTAACAACATGGCTGGGGATTCATAAGATCTTCCATAGGCTTTCGCGCTGAATGCTGTCCAAGGCCTTCTGGAAGTCAATAGAGTTGATGTAAAGTTGAGTTTTCGTTGCCACCGACCTAATCCAGTATTGTCATGAATATTGATTATGATGACCAATCTAATCCAGTGATTGACATGAATATTGATTATGATGACCAATCTAATCCAGTATTGTCATGAATATTGATTATGATGACCAATCTAATCCAGTATTGTTGTGAATATTGATTATGATGACCGACCTAATCCAGTATTGTCATGAAAATGGATTATGATGACCAATCTAGTATTGTCAAGAAAATTGATTATGATGACCAATCTAATATTGTTATGAATATTGATTATGATGACCAATCTAATCCAGTATTGTTATGAATATTGATTATGATGACCAATCTAATCCAGTATTGCTGGGACCAGGGAACAAAGCTGAGACCCTCCTCTCTTCAACTGGGGCCAGGGAACAAAGCTGAGACCCTCCTCTCTTCAACTGGGACGAGGGAACAAAGCTGAGACTCTCCTCTCTTCAACTGGGACAAGGGAACAAAGCTGAGACCCTCCTCTCTTCAACTGGGACCAGGGAACAAAGCTGAGACCCTCCTCTCTTCAACTGGGACTAGGGAACAAAGCTGAGACCCTCCTCTCTTCAACTGGGACAAAGGAACAAAGCTGAGACCCTCCTCCATTCAACTGGGACAAGGGAACAAAGCTGAGACCCTCCTCTCTTCAACTGGGACGAGGGAAGAAAGCTGAGACCCTCCTCTCTTTAACTGGGACAAGGGAACAAAGCTGAGACCCTCCTCTCTTCAACTGGGACAAGGGAACAAAGCTGAGAACCTCCTCTCTTCAACTGAGACAAGGGAACAAAGCTGAGACCCTCCTCTCTTCAACTGAGACAAGGGAACAAAGCTGAGACCCTCCTCTCTTCAACTGGAACAAGGGAACAAAGCTGAGACCCTCCTCTCTCCAACTGAGACAAGGGAACAAAGCTGAGACCCTCCTCTCTTCAACTGAGACCAGGGAACAAAGCTGAGACCCTCCTCTCTTCAACTGGGACAAGGGAACAAAGCTGAGACCCTCCTCTCTTCAACTGGGAACAGGGAACAAAGCTGAGACCCTCCTCTCTTCAACTGGGACCAGGGAACAAAGCCGAGACCCTCCTCTCTTCAACTGG
Source organism: Oncorhynchus nerka (assembly GCF_034236695.1). Lineage (NCBI taxonomy): Eukaryota > Metazoa > Chordata > Actinopteri > Salmoniformes > Salmonidae > Oncorhynchus > Oncorhynchus nerka. Next base: position 179,312 of record NW_027040394.1, on the reverse strand, counting down.
GACCAGGGAACAAAGCTGAGACCCTCCTCTCTTCAACTGGGGCCAGGGAACAAAGCTGAGACCCTCCTCTCTTCAACTGGGACGAGGGAACAAAGTTGAGACCCTCCTCTCTTCAACTGGGACTGAGACCCTCCTCTCTTCAACTGGGACCAGGGAACAAAGCTGAGACCCTCCTCTCTTCAACTGGGACTAGGGAACAAAGCTGAGACCCTCCTCTCTTCAACTGGGACAAAGGAACAAAGCTGAGACCCTCCTCCATTCAACTGGGACAAGGGAACAAAGCTGAGACCCTCCTCTCTTCAACTGGGACGAGGGAAGAAAGCTGAGACCCTCCTCTCTTCAACTGGGACCAGGGAACAAAGCTGAGACCCTCCTCTCTTCAACTGGGACAAGGGAACAAAGCTGAGACCCTCCTCTCTTCAACTGGGACAAGGGAACAAAGCTGAGACCCTCTCTCTTCAACTGGGACAAGGAACAAAGCTGAGACCCTCCTCTCTTCAACTGAGACAAGGGAACAAAGCTGAGACCCTCCTCTCTTCAACTGGGACAAGGGAACAAAGCTGAGACCCTCCTCTCTTCAACTGGGACAAGGGAACAAAGCTGAGACCCTCCTCTCTCCAACTGAGACAAGGGAACAAAGCTGAGACCCTCCTCTCTTCAACTGAGACCAGGGAACAAAGCTGAGACCCTCCTCTCTTCAACTGGGACAAGAAAACAAAGCTGAGACCCTCCTCTCTTCAACTGGGACCAGGGAACAAAGCTGAGACCCTCCTCTCTTCAACTGGGACGAGGGAAGAAAGCTGAGACCCTCCTCTCTTCAACTGGGACCAGGAACAAAGCTGAGACCCTCCTCTCTTCAACTGGGACAAGGGAACAAAGCTGAGACCCTCCTCTCTTCAACTGGGACAAGGGAACAAAGCTGAGAACCTCCTCTCTTCAACTGAGACAAGGGAACAAAGCTGAGACCCTCCTCTCTTCAACTGAGACAAGGGAACAAAGCTGAGACCCTCCTCTCTTCAACTGGAACAAGGGAACAAAGCTGAGACCCTCCTCTCTTCAACTGAGACAAGGGAACAAAGCTGAGACCCTCCTCTCTTCAACTGGGACAAGGGAACAAAGCTGAGACCCTCCTCTCTTCAACTGGGACAGGGAACAAAGCTGAGACCTCTCTTCAACTGGGAACAGGGAACAAAGCTGAGACCCTCCTCTCTTCAACTGGGACCAGGGAACAAAGCTGAGACCCTCCTCTCTTCAACTGGGACCAGGAACAAAGCTGAGACCCTCCTCTCTTCAACTGGGACAAGGGAACAAAGCTGAGACCCTCCTCCTTCAACTGGGACAAGGGAACAAAGCTGAGACCCTCCTCTCTTCAACTGGGACGAGGGAACAAAGCTGAGACCCTCCTCTCTTCAACTGGGACCAGGGAACAAAGCTGAGACCCTCCTCTCTTCAACTGGGACAAGGGAACAAAGCTGAGACCCTCCTCTCTTGGGACAACTGAGACCCTCCTCCTTCAACTGGGACAAGGAACAAAGCTGAGACCCTCCTCTCTTCAACTGAGACAAGGGAACAAAGCTGAGACCCTCCTCTCTTCAACTGAGACAAGGGAACAAAGCTGAGACCCTCCTCTCTTCAACTGGAACAAGGGAACAAAGCTGAGACCCTCCTCTCTCCAACTGAGACAAGGGAACAAAGCTGAGACCCTCCTCTCTTCAACTGAGACCAGGAACAAAGCTGAGACCCTCCTCTCTTCAACTGGGACCAAAGGAACAAAGCTGAGACCCTCCTCTCTTCAACTGGGACCAGGAACAAAGCTGAGACCCTCCTCTCTTCAACTGGGACAGGGAACAAAGCTGAGACCCTCCTCTCTTCAACTGGGACAAGGGAACAAAGCTGAGACCCTCCTCTCTTCAACTGGGACAAGGGAACAAAGCTGAGACCCTCCTCTCTTCAACTGGGACCAGGGAACAAAGCTGAGACCCTCCTGTCTTCAACTGGGACCAGGAACAAAGCTGAGACCCTCCTCTCTTCAACTGGGACAAGGGAACAAAGCTGAGACCCTCCTCTCTTCAACTGGGACCAGGGAACAAAGCTGAGACCCTCCTCTCTTCAACTGGGACCAGGGAACAAAGCTGAGACCCTCCTCTCTTCAACTGGGACAAGGGAACAAAGCTGAGACCCTCCTCTCTTCAACTGAGACAAGGGAACAAAGCTGAGACCCTCCTCTCTTCAACTGAGACCAGGGAACAAAGCTGAGACCCTCCTTCTTCAACTGGGACAAGGGAACAAAGCTGAGACCCTCCTCTCTTCAACTGGGACCAGGAACAAAGGAGACCCTCCTCTCTTCAACACCAGGGAACAAAGCTGAGACCCTCCTCTCTTCAACTGGGACAAGGGAACAAAGCTGAGACCCTCCTCTCTTCAACTGGGACAGGGAACAAAGCTGAGACCCCCTCTTCAACTGGGACCAGGGAACAAAGCTGAGACCCTCCTCTCTTCAACTGGGACCAGGGAACAAAGCTGAGACCCTCCTCTCTTCAACTGGGACAAGGGAACAAAGCTGAGACCCTCCTCTCTTCAACTGGGACAAGGGAACAAAGCTGAGACCCTCCTCTCTTCAACTGGGACAAGGGAACAAAGCTGAGACCCTCCTCTCTTCAACTGGGACCAGGGAACAAAGCTGAGACCCTCCTCTTCAACTGGGACAAGGGAACAAACTGGGACAAGGGAACAAAGCTGAGACCCTCCTCTCTTCAACTGGGACCAGGGAACAAAGCTGAGACCCTCCTCTCTTCAACTGGGACAAGGGAACAAAGCTGAGACCCTCCTCTCTTCAACTGGGACAAGGGAACAAAGCTGAGACCCTCTCTCTTCAACTGGGACCAGGGAACAAAGCTGAGACCCTCCTCTCTTCAACTGGGAACAAAGCTGAGACCCTCCTCTCTTCAACTGGGACAAGGGAACAAAGCTGAGACCCTCCTCTCTTCAACTGGGACAAGGGAACAAAGCTGAGACCCTCCTCTCTTCAACTGGGACAGGGAACAAAGCTGAGACCCTCCTCTCTTCAACTGGGACAAGGAACAAAGCTGAGACCCTCCTCTCTTCAACTGGGACCAGGGAACAAAGCTGAGACCCTCCTCTCTTCAACTGGGACCAGGGAACAAAGCTGAGACCCTCCTCTCTTCAACTGGGACAGGGAACAAAGCTGAGACCCTCCTCTCTTCAACTGGGACCAGGGAACAAAGCTGAGACCCTCTCTCTTCAACTGGGACTAGGGAACAAAGCTGAGACCCTCCTCTTCAACTGGGACAAGGGAACAAAGCTGAGACCCTCCTCTCTTCAACTGGGACAAGGGAACAAAGCTGAGACCCTCCTCTCTTCAACTGGGACAAGGGAACAAAGCTGAGACCCTCCTCTCTTCAACTGGGACCAGGGAACAAAGCTGAGACCCTCCTCTCTTCAACTGGGACAAGGGAACAAAGCTGAGACTCCCTCCTCTCTATAACTGGGACAAGGGAACAAAGCTGAGACCCTCCTCTCTTCAACTGGGACAAGGGAACAAAGCTGAGACCCTCCTCTCTTCAACTGGACAAGGAACAAAGCTGAGGGAACAAAGCTGAGACCCTCCTCTCTTCAACTGGGAACAAAGCTGAGACCCTCCTCTCTTCAACTGAACAGGGAACAAAGCTGAGACCCTCCTCTCTTCAACTGGGACAGGGAACAAAGCTGAGACCCTCCTCTCTTCAACTGGGACCAGGGAACAAAGCTGAGACCCTCCTCTCTTCAACTGGGACAAGGGAACAAAGCTGAGACCTCTCTCTTCAACTGGGACAAGGGAACAAAGCTGAGACCCTCCTCTCTTCAACTGGGACCAGGGAACAAAGCTGAGACCCTCCTCTCTTCAACTGGGACAGGGAACAAAGCTGAGACCCTCCTCTCTTCAACTGGGACAAGGGAACAAAGCTGAGACCCTCCTCTCTTCAACTGGGACCAGGAACAAAGCTGAGACCCTTCAACTGGGACCAGGGAACAAAGCTGAGACCCTCCCTCTTCAACTGGGACAAGGGAACAAAGCTGAGACCCTCCTCTCTTCAACTGGGACAGGGAACAAAGCTGAGACCTCCTCTCTTCAACTGGGACAGGGAACAAAGCTGAGACCTCCTCTCTTCAACTGGGACAAGGGAACAAAGCTGAGACCCTCCTCTCTTCAACTGGGACAAGGGAACAAAGCTGAGACCCTCCTCTCTTCAACTGGGACAAGGGAACAAAGCTGAGACCCTCCTCTCTTCAACTGGGACAAGGGAACAAAGCTGAGACCCTCCTCTCTTCAACTGGGACAAGGGAACAAAGCTGAGACCCTCCTCTCTTCAACTGGGACTTCAGACCTCCTCTCTTCAACTGGGACCAGGGAACAAAGCTGAGACCCTCCTCTCTTCAACTGGGACCAGGGAACAAAGCTGAGACCCTCCTCTCTTCAACTGGGACAGGGAACAAAGCTGAGACCCTCCTCTCTTCAACTGGGACTAGGGAACAAACTGAGACCCTCCTAACTTCAACTGGGACAAAGGAACAAAGCTGAGACCCTCCTCTCTTCAACTGGGACAAGGGAACAAAGCTGAGACCCTCTCTCTTCAACTGGGACAAGGGAACAAAGCTGAGACCCTCCCTCTTCAACTGGGACCAGGGAACAAAGCTGAGACCCTCCTCTCTTCAACTGGGACAAGGGAACAAAGCTGAGACCCTCCTCTCTTTCAGACTGGGACAAGGGAACAAAGCTGAGACCCTCCTCTCTTCAACTGGGACAAGGGAACAAAGCTGAGACCCTCCTCTCTTCAACTGAGACAAGGGAACAAAGCTGAGACCCTCCTCTCTTCAACTGGACAAGGGAACAAAGCTGAGACCCTCCTCTCTTCAACTGGAACAAGGGAACAAAGCTGAGACCCTCCTCTCTTCAACTGGGACAAGGGAACAAAGCTGAGACCCTCCTCTCTTCAACTGAGACCAGGGAACAAAGCTGAGACCCTCCTCTCTTCAACTGGGACAAGGGAACAAAGCTGAGACCCTCCTCTCTTCAACTGGGACAGGGAACAAAGCTGAGACCCTCCTCTCTTCAACTGGGACCAGGGAACAAAGCTGAGACCCTCCTCTCTTCAACTGGGACCAGGGAACAAAGCTGAGACCCTCCTCTCTTCAACTGGGACAAGGGAACAAAGCTGAGACCCTCCTCTCTTCAACTGGGACAAGGGAACAAAGCTGAGACCCTCCTCTCTTCAACTGGGACAAGGGAACAAAGCTGAGACCCTCCTCTTCAACTGGGACCAGGGAACAAAGCTGAGACCCTCCTCTCTTCAACTGGGACAAGGGAACAAAGCTGAGACCCTCTCTCTTCAACTGGGACTGGGACCAGGGAACAAAGCTGAGACCCTCCTCTCTTCAACTGGGACAAGGGAACAAAGCTGAGACCCTCCTCTCTTCAACTGGGACCAGGGAACAAAGCTGAGACCCTCCTCTCTTCAACTGGGACAAGGGAACAAAGCTGAGACCCTCCTCTCTTCAACTGGGACAAGGGAACAAAGCTGAGACCCTCCTCTCTTCAACTGGGACAAGGGAACAAAGCTGAGACCCTCCTCTCTTCAACTGGACAAGGGAACAAAGCTGAGACCCTCCTCTCTTCAACTGGAACAAGGGAACAAAGCTGAGACCCTCCTCTTCAACTGGGACAAGGGAACAAAGGGAACAAAGCTGAGACCCTCCTCTCTTCAACTGGGACAAGGGAACAAAGCTGAGACCCTCCTCTCTTCAACTGGGACAAGGGAACAAAGCTGAGACCCTCCTCTCTTCAACTGGGACAAGGGAACAAAGCTGAGACCCTCCTCTCTTCAACTGGGACAGGGAACAAAGCTGAGACCCTCCCTCTTCAACTGGGACCAGGGAACAAAGCTGAGACCCTCCTCTCTTCAACTGGGACAGGGAACAAAGCTGAGACCCTCTCTCTTCAACTGGGACAAGGGAACAAAGCTGAGACCCTCCTCTCTTCAACTGGGACAAGGGAACAAACTGAGACTGGGACCAGGGAACAAAGCTGAGACCCTCCTCTCTTCAACTGGGACCAGGGAACAAAGCTGAGACCCTCCTCTCTTCAACTGGGACAAGGGAACAAAGCTGAGACCCTCCTCTCTTCAACTGGGACCAGGGAACAAAGCTGAGACCCTCCTCTCTTCAACTGAGACCAGGGAACAAAGCTGAGACCCTCCTTACTTCAACTGGGACAAGGGAACAAAGCTGAGACCCTCCTTCAACTGGGACCAACTGAGACCCTCCTCTCTTCAACTGGGACCAGGGAACAAAGCTGAGACCATCCTCTCTTCAACTGAGACAAGGGAACAAAGCTGAGACCCTCCTCTCTTCAACTGGGACAAGGGAACAAAGCTGAGACCCTCCTCTCTTCAACTGGGAACAGGGAACAAAGCTGAGACCCTCCTGTCTTCAACTGGGACCAGGGAACAAAGCTGAGACCCTCCTCTCTTCAACTGGGACAAGGGAACAAAGCTGAGACCCTCCTCTCTTCAACTGGGACCAGGGAACAAAGCTGAGACCTCCTCTCTTCAACTGGGACCAGGGAACAAAGCTGAGACCCTCCTCTCTTCAACTGGGACCAGGAACAAAGCTGAGACCCTCCTCTCTTCAACTGGGACCAGGGAACAAAGCTGAGACCCTCCTCTCTTCAACTGGGACTAGGGAACAAAGCTGAGACCCTCCTCACTTCAACTGGGACAAAGGAACAAAGCTGAGACCCTCCTCTATTCAACTGGGACAAGGGAACAAAGCTGAGACCCTCCTCTCTTCAACTGGGACCAGGGAACAAAGCTGAGACCCTCCTCTCTTCAACTGGGACCAGGGAACAAAGCTGAGACCCTCCTCTCTTCAACTGGGACAAGGGAACAAAGCTGAGACCCTCCTCTCTATAACTGGGACAAGGGAACAAAGCTGAGACCCTCCTCTCTTCAACTGGGACAAGGGAACAAAGCTGAGACCCTCCTCTCTTCAACTGAGACAAGGAACAAAGCTGAGACCCTCCTCTCTTCAACTGAGACAAGGGAACAAAGCTGAGACCCTCCTCTCTTCAACTGGGACAAGGGAACAAAGCTGAGACCCTCCTCTCTTCAACTGGGACAGGGAACAAAGCTGAGACCCTCCTCTCTTCAACTGGGACCAGGGAACAAAGCTGAGACCCTCCTCTCTTCAACTGGGACAAGGGAACAAAGCTGAGACCCTCCCTCTTCAACTGGGACAAGGGAACAAAGCTGAGACCCTTCTTCAACTGGGACCAGGGAACAAAGCTGAGACCCTCCTCTCTTCAACTGGGACCAGGGAACAAAGCTGAGACCTGGGACCAGGGAACAAAGCTGAGACCCTCCTCTCTTCAACTGGGACAAGGGAACAAAGCTGAGACCCTCCTCTCTTCAACTGGGACCAGGGAACAAAGCTGAGACCCTCCTCTCTTCAACTGGGACCAGGGAACAAAGCTGAGACCCTCCTTACTTCAACTGGGACAAGGGAACAAAGCTGAGACCCTCCTCTCTTCAACTGGGACCAGGGAACAAAGCCGAGACCCTCCTCTCTTCAACTGGGACCAGGGAACAAAGCTGAGACCATCCTCTCTTCAACTGGGACAAGGGAACAAAGCTGAGACCCTCCTCTCTTCAACTGGGACAAGGGAACAAAGCTGAGACCCTCCTCTCTTCAACTGGGACCAGGGAACAAAGCTGAGACCCTCCTGTCTTCAACTGGGACCAGGGAACAAAGCTGAGACCTCCTCTCTTCAACTGGGACAAGGGAACAAAGCTGAGACCCTCCTCTCTTCAACTGGGACCAGGGAACAAAGCTGAGACCCTCCTCTCTTCAACTGGGACCAGGGAACAAAGCTGAGACCCTCCTCTCTTCAACTGGGACCAGGGAACAAAGCTGAGACCCTCCTCTCTTCAACTGGGACCAGGGAACAAAGCTGAGACCCTCCTCTCTTCAACTGGGACTAGGGAACAAAGCTGAGACCCTCCTCACTTCAACTGGGACAAAGGAACAAAGCTGAGACCCTCCTCTATTCAACTGGGACAAGGGAACAAAGCTGAGACCCTCCTCTCTTCAACTGGGACCACTGAGACCCTCCTCTCTTCAACTGGGACCAGGGAACAAAGCTGAGACCCTCCTCTCTTCAACTGGGACCAGGGAACAAAGCTGAGACCCTGAGACCCCTCTCTTCAACTGGGACAAGGGAACAAAGCTGAGACCCTGAGACAAGGGAACCTCTCTCTTCAACTGGACAAGGGAACAAAGCTGAGACCTCCTCTCTTCAACTGGGACAAGGGAACAAAGCTGAGACCCTCCTCTCTTCAACTGGGACAGGGAACAAAGCTGAGACCCTCCTCTCTTCAACTGGGACAAGGGAACAAAGCTGAGACCCTCCTCTCTTCAACTGGGACCAGGGAACAAAGCTGAGACCCTCCTCTCTTCAACTGGGACAAGGGAACAAAGCTGAGACCCTCCTCTCTTCAACTGGGACCAGGGAACAAAGCTGAGACCCTCCTCTTCAACTGGGACAGGGAACAAAGCTGAGACCCTCCTCTCTTCCTGGGACGAGGGAACTCTCTTCAACTGGGACCAGGGAACAAAGCTGAGACCCTCCTCTCTTCAACTGGGACAAGGGAACAAAGCTGAGACCTTTAACTGGGACAAGGGAACAAAGCTGAGACCTCTCTTCAACTGGGACAAGGGAACAAAGCTGAGACCCTCCTCTCTTCAACTGGGACAAGGGAACAAAGCTGAGACCCTCCTCTCTTCAACTGAGACAAGGGGGAGACCCTCCTCTCTTCAACTGGGACAAGGAACAAAGCTGAGACCCTCCTCTCTTCAACTGGGACCAGGGAACAAAGCTGAGACCCTCCTCTCTTCAACTGGGACCAGGGAACAAAGCTGAGACCCTCCTCTCTTCAACTGGGACCAGGGAACAAAGCTGAGACCCCTCTCTTCAACTGGGACCAGGGAACAAAGCTGAGACCCTCCTCTCTTCAACTAGGGAACAAAGGGACCCTCCTCACAACTGGGACAAAGGAACAAAGCTGAGACCCTCCTCTATTCAACTGGGACAAGGGAACAAAGCTGAGACCCTCCTCTCTTCAACTGGGACCAGGGAACAAAGCTGAGACCCTCCTCTCTTCAACTGGGACCAGGGAACAAAGCTGAGACCCTCCTCTCTTCAACTGGGACAAGGGAACAAAGCTGAGACCCTCCTCTCTATAACTGGGACAAGGGAACAAAGCTGAGACCCCCTCTCTTCAACTGGGACAAGGGAACAAAGCTGAGACCCTCCTCTCTTCAACCCTCTTCAACTGAGACAAGGGAACAAAGCTGAGACCCTCCTCTCTTCAACTGGGACAAGGGAACAAAGCTGAGACCCTCCTCTCTTCAACTGGGAACAGGGAAGGGAACAAAGCGAGACCCTCCTCTCTTCAACTGGGACCAGGAACAAAGCTGAGACCCTCCTCTCTTCAACTGGGACAAGGAACAAAGCTGAGACCCTCCTCAAAAGACCCTCCTCTCTTCAACTGGGACCAGGGAACAAAGCTGAGACCCTCCTCTTCAACTGGGACCAGGAACAAAGCTGAGACCCTCCTCTCTTCAACTGGGACAAGGGAACAAAGCTGAGACCCTCCTCTCTTCAACTGGGACCAGGGAACAAAGCTGAGACCCTCCTCTCTTCAACAGGGAGCTGAGACCCTCCTCTCTTCAACTGGGACCAGGGAACAAAGCTGAGACCCTCCTCTCTTCAACTGGGACAAGGGAACAAAGCTGAGACCCTCCTCTCTTCAACTGGGACAAGGGAACAAAGCTGAGACCCTCCTCTCTTCAACTGGGACAAGGGAACAAAGCTGAGACCCTCCTCTCTTCAACTGAGACAAGGGAACCTTCTTCAACTGGGACAAGGGAACAAAGCTGAGACCCTCCTCTCTTCAACTGGGACAAGGGAACAAAGCTGAGACCCTCCTCTCTTCAACTGGGACCAGGGAACAAAGCTGAGACCCTCCTCTCTTCAACTGGGACCAGGGAACAAAGCTGAGACCCTCCTCTCTTCAACTGGGACCAGGGAACAAAGCTGAGACCCTCCTCTCTTCAACTGGGACCAGGGAACAAAGCTGAGACCCTCCTCTCTTCAACTGGGACTAGGAACAAAGCTGAGACCCTCCTCACTTCAACTGGGACAAAGGAACAAAGCTGAGACCCTCCTCTATTCAACTGGGACAAGGGAACAAAGCTGAGACCCTCCTCTCTTCAACTGGGACCAGGGAACAAAGCTGAGACCCTCCTCTCTTCAACTGGGACCAGGGAACAAAGCTGAGACCCTCCTCTCTTCAACTGGGACAAGGGAACAAAGCTGAGACCCTCCTCTCTTTAACTGGGACAAGGGAACAAAGCTGAGACCCTCCTCTCTTCAACTGGGACAAGGGAACAAAGCTGAGACCCTCCTCTCTTCAACTGAGACAAGGGAACAAAGCTGAGACCCTCCTCTCTTCAACTGAGACAAGGGAACAAAGCTGAGACCCTCCTCTCTTCAACTGGGACAAGGGAACAAAGCTGAGACCCTCCTCTCTTCAACTGGGACAGGGAACAAAGCTGAGACCCTCCTCTCTTCAACTGAGACCAGGGAACAAAGCTGAGACCCTCCTCTCTTCAACTGGGACAAGAAAACAAAGCTGAGACCCTCCTCTCTTCAACTGGGACCAGGGAACAAAGCTGAGACCCTCCTGTCTTCAACTGGGACCAGGGAACAAAGCTGAGACCCTCCTCTCTTCAACTGGGACGAGGGAACAAAGCTGAGACCCTCCTCTCTTCAACTGGGACAAGGGAACAAAGACCCTCCTCTCTTCAACTGAGACAAGGGAACAAAGCTGAGACCCTCCTCTCTTCAACTGAGACAGGGAACAAAGCTGAGACCCTCCTCTCTTCAACTGGGACAAGGGAACAAAGCTGAGACCCTCCTCTCTTCAACTGGGACCAGGGAACAAAGCTGAGACCCTCCTCTCTTCAACTGGGACCAGGGAACAAAGCTGAGACCAACTCAAAGCTGAGACCCTCCTCTCTTCAACTGGGACCAGGGAACAAAGCTGAGACCCTCCCTCTTCAACTTAGGGAACAAAGCTGAGACCCTCCTCACTTCAACTGGGACAAAGGAACAAAGCTGAGACCCTCCTCTATTCAACTGGGACAAGGGAACAAAGCTGAGACCCTCCTCTCTTCAACTGGGACCAGGGAACAAAGCTTCAACTGGGACCAGGGAACAAAGCTGAGACCCTCCTCTCTTCAACTGGGACAAGGGAACAAAGCTGAGACCCTCCTCTCTATAACTGGGACAAGGGAACAAAGCTGAGACCCTCTCTTCAACTGGGACAAAGCTGAGACCCTCCTCTCTTCAACTGGGACAAGGGAAAGCTGAGAACAAGGGAACAAAGCTGAGACCCTCCTCTCTTCAACTGGGACAAGGGAACAAAGCTGAGACCCTCCTCTCTTCAACTGGGACACAGGGAACAAAGCTGAGACCCTCCTCTCTTCAACTGGGACAAGGGAACAAAGCTGAGACCCTCCTCTCTTCAACTGAGACAAGGGAACAAAGCTGAGACCCTCCTCTCTTCAACTGAGACAAGGGAACAAAGCTGAGACCCTCCTCTCTTCAACTGGGACAAGGGAACAAAGCTGAGACCCTCCTCTCTTCAACTGTGACAAGGGAACAAAGCTGAGACCCTCCTCTCTTCAACTGAGACCAGGGAACAAAGCTGAGACCCTCCTCTCTTCAACTGGGACAAGGGAACAAAGCTGAGACCCTCCTCTCTTCAACTGGGACCAGGGAACAAAGCCGAGACCCTCCTCTCTTCAACTGGGACCAGGGAACAAAGCCGAGACCCTCCTCTCTTCAACTTGGACCAGGGAACAAAGCCGAGACCCTCCTCTCTTCAACTGGGACAAGGGAACAAAGCTGAGACCCTCCTCTCTTCAACTGGGACCAGGGAACAAAGCTGAGACCCTCCTGTCTTCAACTGGGACCAGGGAACAAAGCTGAGACCCTCCTCTCTTCAACTGGGACCAGGGAACAAAGCTGAGACCCTCCTCTCTTCAACTGGGACAAGGGAACAAAGCTGAGACCCTCCTCTCTTCAACTGGGACCATGGAACAAAGCTGAGACCCTCCTCTCTTCAACTGGGACCAGGGAACAAAGCTGATGGTTTTCCCACAATTGCATTTTGAAATGTTATACGATCATAACCCATTTTTGTCTCTCAAGTGCGTAGTGGAAGAGGAGACTGGCTCCCCTTCACCACAGCAGCAGGCTACAACGAGGACATAGGCAGAGGGGGGCTGGGCAGACATTCTCATCACAGGATAATGAGGATAATGCCCTTTACTGTACGACCAAATCGTGGTTTTAGCTGGCCATAAAAACAGAGGACGTTTTGCGTTGCCAATTCAGATCCAGGATGTTGAGTGTCTGTCACGCCCTGACCATAGAGAGCCTTTTTATTCTCTATGTTTGGTTAAGGTGTGACTAGGGTGGGTAATCTAGGTTGTTGTATTTCTATGTTGGCCTGGTATGGTTCCCAATCAGAGGCAGCTGTTTGTTTATTTATCTTTCACAGCCATTTCTCACTGATTGGGGATCATGTGTATCTTTAGCAGCTATTCTCATTTCGGTCCTTCCTCACTGTTTGTTTGTTGGGATCTTGTTTATGTGTAGTTGCCTGTTAGCATGCTATTCTGGTCACGTTTCGGTCCTTCCTCACTGTTTGTTTGTTGTGGGATCTTGTTTATGTGTAGTTGCCTGTTAGCCTATTCTTGGTCACTGTCCTTCCTCACTGTTTGTTTGTTGTGGGATCTTGTTTATGTGTAGTTGCCTGTTAGCATGCTATTCTTCGTCACGTTTCGGTCCTTCCTCACTGTTTGTTTGTTGTGGGATCTTGTTTATGTGTAGTTGCCTGTTAGCATGCTATTCTTCGTCACGTTTCGGTCCTTCCTCACTGTTTGTTTGTTGTGGGATCTTGTTTATGTGTAGTTGCCTGTTAGCATGCTATTCTTCGTCACGTTTCGGTCCTTCCTCACTGTTTGTTTGTTGTGGGATCTTGTTTATGTGTAGTTGCCTGTTAGCATGCTATTCTTCGTCACGTTTCGGTCCTTCCTCACTGTTTGTTTGTTGTGGGATCTTGTTTATGTGTAGTTGCCTGTTAGCATGCTATTCGTGGTCACGTTTCGGTCCTTCCTCACTGTTTGTTTGTTGTGGGATCTTGTTTATGTGTAGTTGCCTGTTAGCATGCTATTCGTGGTCACGTTTCGGTCCTTCCTCACTGTTTGTTTGTTGTGGGATCTTGTTTATGTGTAGTTGTCACGTTTCGGTCCTTCCTCACTGTTTGTTTGTTGTGGGATCTTGTTTATGTGTAGTTGCCTGTTAGCATGCTATTCTTCGTCACATTTCGGTCCTTCCTCACTGTTTGTTTGTTGTGGGATCTTGTTTATGTGTAGTTGCCTGTTAGCATGCTATTCTTCGTCACGTTTCGGTCCTTCCTCACTGTTTGTTTGTTGTGGGATCTTGTTTATGTGTAGTTGCCTGTTAGCATGCTATTCTTCGTCACGTTTCGGTCCTTCCTCACTGTTTGTTTGTTGTGGGATCTTGTTTATGTGTAGTTGCCTGTTAGCATGCTATTCTTCGTCACGTTTCGGTCCTTCCTCACTGTTTGTTTGTTGTGGGATCTTGTTTATGTGTAGTTGCCTGTTAGCATGCTATTCTTCGTCACGTTTCGGTCCTTCTTCATTGTTTTTTTTGTGCGTTTCAGTTTAATAAACAGGTGGAAACCATATCCCGCTGCACCTTGGTCCGATAATTATTACCACGAACGTGACACAGTCTAACTGATGACTTTGAATCAGCCGATTAGAAAACTGTCCGGCCGTTGTCCACTGACTGTAGCGAACTGAGGAGAGCTGCTCAACATGATTTGAGGAGAAAGGCTCCAGGTTATTCATTCATTCATCGTCAACAAAAGGAGATGATTTATTTTCATCACCACTAAGGACTTTGTGTGTTTTGAATGAAAATGTACAAACACAACCAATAATAGAAGTGCTCATATTAAAGCCCTTTTTCAGCAGGTGTTGTCTTACGCAAGATAAACAATGGCTGAATTACTCTCCTATTCACAATATAACGCACTACTTTAGACCAGGCCCCATAGAGCTCTGGGCAAAAGTAGTGCACTACATAGGGAATAGGGTGCATTTGAGACACAGATAAACAATGGTAGAGTGGCCTGCCAGCCTCCTGTCCCCTGTCCTCCAGTCCATTAACAGGATAACATATCACTAGACTCCATCACTAGACTCCATCACTAGACTCCATCACTAGACTCCATCACTAGACTCCATCACTAGACTCCATCACTAGACTCCATACGCCTCAATAATAAAGAAAGAGAAAAGCTACATCCTCCAGACAGACCAGTCAACCCTCCATCCTCCAGACAGACCAGTCAACCCTCCAGACAGACCAGTCAACCCTCCATCCTCCAGACAGACCAGTCAACCCTCCAGACAGACCAGTCAACCCTCCATCCTCCAGACAGACCAGTCAACCCTCCATCCTCCAGACAGACCAGTCAACCCTCCATCCTCCAGACAGACCAGTCAACCCTCCATCCTCCAGACAGATCAGTCAACCCTCCAGACAGACCAGTCAACCCTCCAGACAGACCAGTCAACCCTCCATCCTCCAGACAGACCAGTCAACCCTCCAGACAGACCAGTCAACTCTCCATCCTCCAGACAGACCAGTCAACCCTCCATCCTCCAGACAGATCAGTCAACCCTCCAGACAGACCAGTCAACCTTCCAGACAGACCAGTCAACCCTCCATCCTCCAGACAGACCAGTCAACCCTCCAGACAGACCAGTCAACTCTCCATCCTCCAGACAGACCAGTCAACCCTCCATCCTCCAGACAGACCAGTCAACCCTCCAGACAGACCAGTCAACCCTCCATCCTCCAGACAGACCAGTCAACCCTCCATCCTCCAGACAGACCAGTCAACCCTCCATCCTCCAGACAGACCAGTCAACCCTCCAGACAGACCAGTCAACCCTCCAGACAGACCAGTCAACCCTCCAGACAGACCAGTCAACCCTCCATCCTCCAGACAGATCAGTCAACCCTCCAGACAGACCAGTCAACCCTCCAGACAGATCAGATATGGAGCCTCTCACCTCCACACAGCAGAGATCACATCCATAACAGATACAACTTGCATCCCTGTACTGTACTTATTCACTCTCTCTCTCACACACACACCACACACACTCTCTCTCTCACACACACACCACACACACACTCTCTCTCACACACACACCACACACACACACCACACACAATCTCTCTCACACACACACCACACACACACACTCTCTCTCACACACACACCACACACTCTCTCTCTCACACACACACCACACACTCTCTCACACACACACTCTCTCTCACACACACACCACACACTCTCTCACACACACACTCTCTCTCACACACACACCACACATTCTCTCTCTCACACACACCACACACTCTCTCACACACACACTCTCTCTCACACACACACCACACACACACACCACACACTCTCTCTCTCACACACACACTCTCTCTCACACACACACACACAAACCAGCACAAGGACACACACATGTGTAAATGCACAGACACACAGGTAAGCATGCAAACACACACACAAATCCGTCATAAAAAGTAATCCTTCAAAAGTTAAAAGTGAAAGGAAACTAGGAGAAATGTAATCAAATCTGCACAACAGAAAATATAGTATTGATGAAAAGCTCCCATTGATCTGGGAAAACAACGATCTGATCTCTAAATGGACCTCCTCTTTTTTAACCCTGCAGCGAAGCTCCCATTGATCTGGGAAAACAACGGTCTGATCTCTAAATGGACCTCCTCTTTTTTAACCCTGCAGCGAAGCTCCCATTGATCTGGGAAAACAACGGTCTGATCTCTAAATGGACCTCTCTTTTAACCCTGCAGCGAAGCTCCCATTGATCTGGGAAAACAACGGTCTGATCTCTAAATGGACTCTTTTTAACCCTGCAGTGAAGCTCCCATTGATCTGGGAAAACAACGGTCTGATCTCTAAATGGACCTCCTCTTTTTAACCCTGCAGTGAAGCTCCCATTGATCTGGGAAAACAACGGTCTGATCTCTAAATGGACCTCTCTCTTTTTTAACCCTGCAGTGAAAGCTGGGAAAACAATTGAAATCTGGATCTGGGAAAACAACGGTCTGATCTCTAAATGGACCTCCTCTTTTTTAACCCTGCAGCGAAGCTCCCATTGATCTGGGAAAACAACGGTCTGATCTCTAAATGGACCTCTTTTTTAACCCTGCAGTGAAGCTCCCATTGATCTGGGAAAACAACGGTCTGATCTCTAAATGGACCTCCTCTTTTTAACCCTGCAGCGAAGCTCCCATTGATCTGGGAAAACAACGGTCTGATCTCTAAATGGACCTCCTCTTTTTTTTAACCCTGCAGCGAAGCTCCCATTGATCTGGGAAAACAACGGTCTGATCTCTAAATGGACCTCCTCTTTTTTAACCCTGCAGTGAAGCTCCCATTGATCTGGGATCTCTAAATGGACCTCCTCTTTTTAAACAACTGGGAAAACAACGGTCTGATCTCTAAATGGACCTCCTCTTTTTAACCCTGCAGTGAAGATCCATTATGAAAGCTAAATCCTGGATCAATGATTATGAGTCTCAAATGGCACCCTATTCCCTATATAGGGCACTAAACCAGAGCACTATGGCACCCTATTCTATATAGAGCACTACTTTAGACCAGAGCACTATGGCACCTATTCCCTATATAGAGTCCACTACTTTAGACCAGAGCACTATGGCACCCTATTCCCTATATAGAGCACTACTTTAGACCAGAGCACTATGGAACCCTATTCCCTATATAGGGCACTACTTTAGACCAGAGCACTATGGAACCCTATTCCCTATATAGTGCACTACTTTAGACCAGAGCACTATGGCACCCTATTCCCTATATAGAGCACTACTTTAGACCAGAGCACTATGGCACCCTATTCCCTATATAGAGTGCACTACTTTAGACCAGAGCACTATGGCACCCTATTCCCTATATAGAGCACTACTTTAGACCAGAGCACTATGGCACCCTATTCCCTATATAGAGTGCACTACTTTAGACCAGAGCACTATGGCACCCTATTCCCTATATAGTGCACTACTTTAGACCAGAGCACTATGGCACCCTATTCCCTATATAGTGCACTACTTTAGACCAGAGCCCTCTGCCACCCTATTCCCTATATAGTGCACTACCTTAGACCACGCCCATATTGCGAAAAGGGTACAATTTGTGAAACAGTCAATATCTCAGCGTCCTCTTCATCTGTGAGCATCACTTTAATAAAGGCATCCACTAACACCACGTACAGTAGTCTAGGGAGGGAGGGGGCTGTGTGTGTGTGTGTGTGTGTGTGAGAATAACCAACCAATCACAATACGTATCCCACTGGAGATGTTTTCTCACTAACCAATCAGTGGATCTCTAGGCTTCTCTACTCTGTCCAATGTTCCAGAATGCCTACAT
Source organism: Oncorhynchus nerka (assembly GCF_034236695.1). Classification (NCBI taxonomy): domain Eukaryota; kingdom Metazoa; phylum Chordata; class Actinopteri; order Salmoniformes; family Salmonidae; genus Oncorhynchus; species Oncorhynchus nerka. The sequence goes on along the minus strand of NW_027040394.1, from coordinate 161,595 downwards.
CTGAAAGCTCCGGTCTTGTTCTGCATGTGACCACACAAGGCGCTTATGGTATTTAAAACAGCACCGTGGACAAACACCGTGCTGAAGTGGCTCCCGTTCAGAGGAAGAAGAAGAAAACAGCCACACGATGCTTATAGACAACCAACCAACCATCCATCTAGTCACAGTTTGATTTGGTTCGTCCAGCGGGAACGGGTCTGTCTCTCACGGTGAGCTGAGCTTTAACAGCGTTTTGTTTTTATACAGTCGTCACCATCCAGATGTGCATCTAAGAAGACGGCGACGGCATTAAATGGACTTTCCGTTATTTTTTTTTTGGTTTGCGAGCCGACGCTGCCGGAGTTGTTCTGTCTGGATACTGTGGAGTTGATTTTTTAATAGGAAACACCTGTAGCTGAATCCGCTACACAGTCTCTAATATATTGGACTATTATTACCCACAAACCAACAGAAATGTTTTGATACACTATCTATTTTCTGCAGGCAGGCAGGGAGGGCTGGTCTCTCTGACGCCGTCGGCCATCTAATCTCCAATGCAAAAGAGCGAAGGTAAAGCCATTTACTGGTCCATTAATATCTAAGCTTCTCTCTCGGCTCTCTGTGCTGCTCGCACACAGGAACATGGATAGAGAGGAATTCGCTGTGACAAGAGCTTTGACTGGATTCGTATGGATGGTGTTCTCTTGTCCAAACTAACAAATAAAAAAAGACAGTGGAATTGAGCTCAACAAACGACCACGGTGCGTCTGGCGGTTCGCGATCACCATCCTTTTTTGTTGTTGTTGCGCATCGCTTTTAAGTAAATTAATTGAATGCATTTTTAATGTAGCCGGGGGAGATCAGAGGTGGGCTTATATTTGAATTAAAAAACAACCATGGGGGGGCACAGATGAGTGTAAAACCATGCTGGATGCTCTGAACAAAGTCACAGCGTGCTACAGGCACCTGGTCATCGCGCTGGGCAGCACATCGGACTCTCAGAACCTGCGCGAGGAACTCAAAAAGACCCGGAAGAAAGCCCAGGAGCTGGCGGTGGCCAACCGGAATAAACTAACCGAGTTGCTCAAAGACAAGACCACCAGCAAGGACGACCGGGCTGAGTATGAGAGGCTATGGGTGCTGTTCACCAGCAGCATGGAGCTACTGGAAGTGGACATGAAGCGGAGTTTGGAGATAGGGCAGGAGTTCCCCCTCAAGGTGCCCACCAGACACCTCATCCAGACGGGCATGACCGGCAGCACCACCACGGTGGCCGCCAGGGCCATGTCTGTGCAGAACATGAAGTACGACGCGGACAGCAACATCGACACTGCCGACCTGAAGGAACTCCAGGCTGAGATCACCCAGGTGGGTCAGATGATGGAGGAGATGGAGATGAAGGTGCAGGTGGCTCCGTGGGCCGTGGAGGCCAAGCAGGAGGCCGGCGCCGAGCTCAAATCCACCCTGAGCGTCGGGAACTCCTCCGTGGGCGTCATTTCCATCTGTGAAGAGGAGCCCAAGGACGAGATAGATGAAGGAGGTGACAATAACGGCATGATCACATGCATCGCTGGGTTCATATTCGTTGCTATTGTAGTAATCGCCGGGATTCTAGGATACTTCGTAATCGGTGGATAGGATACTTAGTTCTGGACGTTTTGAGCCAGCCTGGGAATACTTCACAGATAAACAGCGGGCGCAGCTCAGAGACAGATACAGCCCGGGATGGACACTAGGCAGGTTATATGCCCGGAGAAACGGCTCTGTTGTTGAGGAGAGAGAGACTAGCGCGAGGAGCTGTCCAGGCGATGAAAACTGTTACGTCTGCATCCCAAATGGCACCGATTCCACATATAGTCCTCTACTTTAGACCAGAGTCACTACAAGGCTTTATTCCACATATAGTCCTCTACTTTAGACCAGAGTGACCAGAGTCACTACAAGGCTTTATTCCACATATAGTCCTCTACTTTAGACCAGAGTCACTACAAGGCTTTATTCCACATATAGTCCTCTACTTTAGACCAGAGTCACTACAAGGCTTTATTCCACATATAGTCCTCTACTTTAGACCAGAGTCACTACAAGGCTTTATTCCACATATAGTCCTCTACTTTAGACCAGAGTCACTACAAGGCTTTATTCCACATATAGTCCTCTACTTTAGACCAGAGTCACTACAAGGCTTTATTCCACATATAGTCCTCTACTTTAGACCAGAGCCACTACAAGGCTTTATTCCACATATAGTCCTCTACTTTAGACCAGAGTCACTACAAGGCTTTATTCCACATATAGTCCTCTACTTTAGACCAGAGTCACTATAAGGCTTTATTCCACATATAGTCCTCTACTTTAGACCAGAGTCACTACAAGGCTTTATTCCACATATAGTCCTCTACTTTAGACCAGAGTCACTACAAGGCTTTATTCCACATATAGTCCTCTACTTTAGACCAGAGTCACTACAAGGCTTTATTCCACATATAGTCCTCTACTTTAGACCAGAGCCACTACAAGGCTTTATTCCACATATAGTCCTCTACTTTAGACCAGAGTCACTACAAGGCTTTATTCCACATATATTCCTCTACTTTAGTCACTACAAGGCTTTATTCCACATATACTTTAGACCAGAGTCACTACAAGGCTTTATTCCACATATAGTCCTCTACTTTAGACCAGAGTCACTACAAGGCTTTATTCCACATATAGTCCAGACCTCAGACTGAGCATTCAATTCACCCTGCCAGCTCTCTGCCAGCTCCCTGCCAGCTCCCTGCCCCTGCCAGCTCCCTGCCAGCTCCCCTGCCAGCTCCCTGCCAGTCCCTGCCCCTGCCAGCTCCCTGCCAGCTCCCTGCCCCTGCCAGCTCCCTGCCAGCTCCCTGCCCCTGCCAGCTCCCTGCCCCTGCCAGCTCCCTGCCAGCTCCTTGCCAGCTCCCTGCCAGCTCCCTGCCCCTGCCAGCTCCCTGCCAGCTTGCAGTCCTCCTCAGGAGTCAGGAGACCATAAAAACAAGCAGAAGATCTGGTGGGGCATTCAAACCAAAACACACTAGCTAACTAGCTTGCTAGCATTTTTAACTAGCTATGTTGAAAGAACTGATTTTCCATCATATTCACAAGTAGGAAACACGTTCATTTTACCCAGACTTAGTCTATACCCATTGAGCTATTCAAAACCAAAAATCAAATCAAAATATTCAAAATAAAAAAAACAAATAAAAATGATTAAATATTAACTAAATGTACTGGAGCTCTCTGCCTAGGTGACCTCATAGCGCCATGGCAACGTGTAGAATGGCAGGGAATTTGCTCTCTGCCTAGGTGACCTCATAGCGCCATGGCAACGTGTAGAATGGCAGGGAATTTGCTCTCTGCCTAGGTGACCTCATAGCGCCATGGCAACGTGTAGAATGGCAGGGAATTTGCTCTCTGCCTAGGTGACCTCACAGCGCCATGGCAACGTGTAGAATGGCAGGGAATTTGCTCTCTGCCTAGGTGACCTCATAGCGCCATGGCAACGTGTAGAATGGCAGGGAATTTGCTCTCTGCCTAGGTGACCTCATAGCGCCATGGCAACGTGTAGAATGGCAGGGAATTTGCTCTCTGCCTAGGTGACCTCATAGCGCCATGGCAACGTGCAGAATGGCAGGGAATTTGCTCTCTGCCTAGGTGACCTCATAGCGCCATGGCAACGTGTAGAATGGCAGGGAATTTGCTCTCTGCCTAGGTGACCTCATAGCGCCATGGCAACGTGTAGAATGGCAGGGAATTTGCTCTCTGCCTAGGTGACCTCACAGCGCCATGGCAACGTGTAGAATGGCAGGGAATTTGCTCTCTGCCTAGGTGACCTCATAGCGCCATGGCAACGTGTAGAATGGCAGGGAATTTGCTCTCTGCCTAGGTGACCTCATAGCGCCATGGCAACGTGCAGAATGGCAGGGAATTTGCTCTCTGCCTAGGTGACCTCACAGCGCCATGGCAACGTGTAGAATGGCAGGGAATTTGCTCTCTGCCTAGGTGACCTCATAGCGCCATGGCAACGTGCAGAATGGCAGGGAATTTGCTCTCTGCCTAGGTGACCTCACAGCGCCATGGCAACGTGTAGAATGGCAGGGAATTTGCTCTCTGCCTAGGTGACCTCACAGCGCCATGGCAACGTGCAGAATGGCAGGGAATTTGCTCTCTGCCTAGGTGACCTCATAGCGCCATGGCAACGTGTAGAATGGCAGGGAATTTGCTCTCTGCCTAGGTGACCTCATAGCGCCATGGCAACGTGTAGAATGGCAGGGAATTTGCTCTCTGCCTAGGTGACCTCATAGCGCCATGGCAACGTGTAGAATGGCAGGGAATTTGCTCTCTGCCTAGGTGACCTCACAGCGCCATGGCAACGTGCAGAATGGCAGGGAATTTGCTCTCTGCCTAGGTGACCTCACAGCGCCATGGCAACGTGTAGAATGGCAGGGAATTTGCTCTCTGCCTAGGTGACCTCACAGCGCCATGGCAACGTGCAGAATGGCAGGGAATTTGCTCTCTGCCTAGGTGACCTCATAGCGCCATGGCAACGTGCAGAATGGCAGGGAATTTGCTCTCTGCCTAGGTGACCTCACAGCGCCATGGCAACATGTGTAGAATGGCAGGGAATTTGCTCTCTGCCTAGGTGACCTCATAGCGCCATGGCAACGTGTAGAATGGCAGGGAATTTGCTCTCTGCCTAGGTGACCTCATAGCGCCATGGCAACGTGTAGAATGGCAGGGAATTTGCTCTCTGCCTAGGTGACCTCATAGCGCCATGGCAACGTGTAGAATGGCAGGGAATTTGCTCTCTGCCTAGGTGACCTCATAGCGCCATGGCAACGTGCAGAATGGCAGGGAATTTGCTCTCTGCCTAGGTGACCTCACAGCGCCATGGCAACATGTGTAGAATGGCAGGGAATTTGCTCTCTGCCTAGGTGACCTCATAGCGCCATGGCAACGTGTAGAATGGCAGGGAATTTGCTCTCTGCCTAGGTGACCTCATAGCGCCATGGCAACGTGTAGAATGGCAGGAATTTGCTCTCTGCCTAGGGTGACCTCATAGCGCCATGGCAACGTGTAGAATGGCAGGGAATTTGCTCTCTGCCTAGGTGACCTCATAGCGCCATGGCAACGTGTAGAATGGCAGGGAATTTGCTCTCTGCCTAGGTGACCTCATAGCGCCATGGCAACGTGTAGAATGGCAGGGAATTTGCTCTCTGCCTAGGTGACCTCATAGCGCCATGGCAACGTGTAGAATGGCAGGGAATTTGCTCTCTGCCTAGGTGACCTCACAGCGCCATGGCAACATGTGTAGAATAGCAGGGAATTTGCTCTCTGCCTCATGGCAACAAAAATACATCCTTGCTCGAACCGTGCAGGTGGCCCCACCAAACTGCCCTTTACCATTAAACAGAGCCCTATAGGGCCCTGGTCTAAAGTAGTGCACTATATATGGGGCTCTGGTCTAAAGTAGTGCACTATATAGGGCATATGACTCTTGTCTAAAGTAGTGCACTATATAGGGCATATGACTCTGGTCTAAAGTAGTGCACTATATAGGGAATAGGGCTCTGGTCTAAAGTAGTGCACTATATATAGGGCTCTGGTCTAAAGTAGTGCACTATATAGGGAATATGGCTCTGGTCTAAAGTAGTGCACTATATATAGGGCTCTGGTCTAAAGTAGTGCACTATATATAGGGCTCTGGTCTAAAGTAGTGCACTATATAGGGCATATGACTCTTGTCTAAAGTAGTGCACTATATAGGGCATATGACTCTTGTCTAAAGTAGTGCACTATATAGGGAATAGGGCTCTGGTCTAAAGTAGTGCACTATATAGGGAATAGGGTTCCATATGGCTCTGGTCTAAAGTAGTGCACTATATATGGGGCTCTGGTCTAAAGTAGTGCACTATATAGGGAATAGGGTTCCATAGGGCTCTGGTCTAAAGTAGTGCACTATATAGGGAATATGACTCTGGTCTAAAGTAGTGCACTATATAGGGCATATGACTCTGGTCTAAAGTAGTGCACTATATAGGGCATATGACTTTGGTCTAAAGTAGTGCACTATATAGGGCATATACATTTACATTTAAGTCATTTAGCAGACGCTCTTATCCAGAGCGACTTACATATGACTCTGGTCTAAAGTAGTGCACTATATAGGGAATAGGGCTCTGGTCTAAACTAGTGCACTATAATAGGGAATAGGGCTCTGGTCTAAAGTAGTGCACTATATATAGGGCTCTGGTCTAAAGTAGTGCACTATATAGGGAATATGGCTCTGGTCTAAAGTAGTGCACTATATATAGGGCTCTGGTCTAAAGTAGTGCACTATATATAGGGCTCTGGTCTAAAGTAGTGCACTATATAGGGCATATGACTCTTGTCTAAAGTAGTGCACTATATAGGGCATATGACTCTTGTCTAAAGTAGTGCACTATATAGGGAATAGGGCTCTGGTCTAAAGTAGTGCACTATATAGGGAATAGGGTTCCATATGGCTCTGGTCTAAAGTAGTGCACTATATATGGGGCTCTGGTCTAAAGTAGTGCACTATATAGGGAATAGGGTTCCATAGGGCTCTGGTCTAAAGTAGTGCACTATATAGGGAATATGACTCTGGTCTAAAGTAGTGCACTATATAGGGCATATGACTCTGGTCTAAAGTAGTGCACTATATAGGGCATATGACTTTGGTCTAAAGTAGTGCACTATATAGGGCATATACATTTACATTTACATTTAAGTCATTTAGCAGACGCTCTTATCCAGAGCGACTTACATATGACTCTGGTCTAAAGTAGTGCACTATATAGGGAATAGGGCTCTGGTCTAAACTAGTGCACTATAATAGGGAATAGGGCTCTGGTCTAAAGTAGTACCACTATATAGGGAATAGGGCTCTGGTCTATAGTAGTGCACTATATAGGGAATAGGGCTCTGGTCTAAAGTAGTGCACTATAATAGGGAATAGGGTGCCATTTGGGATGCATTCCTATGGGACACATCCATGTAAGGAGTTACTCGGCCTCGTAGAGCCTTTCTGAATGTATTCAGCATCTTCATGAGAAATTGCACTAGATATATTTTTAGAAGTACGAGATGTTAGGTCTAGAAAGGGAGGCAGAGCGTGTTGGGCTCCACACGATCACACAGGCAGGTCTAAGTATTATCCTACACAGAGAATGTCCATTAGTAGGGTCTAGGCTATAAGGAGAGGAAATGTGTGTCCACGATGTGAAACAGAATACATCTACTGGTTAAACACGGTTGCTATTGGAATTTCACATATATATTTCAACGTCGGTTTCATGTTCGTTTATATCCATCATGCATCCCTCCCTCCATCCATCATCATCCCTCCCTCCATCATCCCTCCCTCCATCATCCCTCCATCCATCATCCCTCCCTCCATCATCCCTCCATCCATCATCCCTCCATCCATCATGCATCCCTCCCTCCATCCATCATCATCCCTCCCTCCATCATCCCTCCATCCATCATCCATCCCTCCATCATCCCTCCATCCATCATGCATCCCTCCCTCCATCCATCATCATCCCTCCCTCCATCATCCCTCCATCCATCATCCCTCCCTCCATCATCCCTCCCTCCATCATCCCTCCATCCATCATCCCTCCATCCATCATCCCTCCATCCATCATCCCTCCCTCCCTCCATCCATCCATCATCCCTCCCTCCATCATCCCTCCATCCATCATCCCTCCCTCCATCATCCCTCCCTCCATCATCCCTCCATCCATCATCCCTCCATCCATCATCCCTCCATCCATCATCCATCCATCATCCCTCCATCCATCATCCCTCCCTCCATCATCCATCCATCCATCATCCCTCCATCCATCATCCCTCCATCCATCATCCCTCCATCCATCATCCCTCCATCCATCATCCCTCCCTCCATCATCCATCCATCATCCCTCCATCCATCATCCCTCCCTCCATCATCCATCCATCCATCATCCATCCATCATCCCTCCATCCATCATCCCTCCATCCATCATCCCTCCCTCCATCATCCATCCATCCATCATCCCTCCATCCATCATCCCTCCCTCCATAATATACCAAATGCCTGTTCCCTTTCCATTACCAAGGCCCAGAGCAGTGTTTGTTTTAATGCATACCATTGCAGGAGTTTGCATACTGGATTGGTTTGTAAATACTGTGTTCCTGTTTCAAATAGAGTACATTCTATGAAGTCTTGTTTATTATAATAAACATGTCAAAGACATTGTCTATGAATGTCTCATGAATCGTTTTTGTTGAAGAGAAGCACTTTTCAGCTGCTATTAACACTTTAAATCTGCTGTTTGATATAACCTTATTGGTGCTCTTTAACCCAGCTGTTACCCAGGCTGTTACCCCAGCTGTTACCCAGGCTGTTACCCAGGCTGTTACCCCAGCTGTTACCCCAGCTGTTACCCCAGCTGTTACCCCAGGCTGTTACCCCAGCTGTTACCCCAGCTGTTACCCAGGCTGTTACCCCAGCTGTTACCCCAGCTGTTACCCAGGCTGTTACCCCAGCTGTTACCCCAGCTGTTACCCCAGCTGTTACCCCAGGCTGTTACCCAGGCTGTTACCCCAGCTGTTACCCCAGCTGTTACCCCAGCTGTTACCCAGGCTGTTACCCAGGCTGTTACCCCAGGCTGTTACCCAGGCTGTTACCCCAGCTGTTACCCAGGCTGTTACCCCAGCTGTTACCCAGGCTGTTACCCAGGCTGTTACCCAGGCTGTTACCCCGGCTGTTACCCAGGCTGTTACCCAGGCTGTTACCCAGGCTGTTACCCCGGCTGTTACCCAGGCTGTTACCACGGCTGTTACCCCAGCTGTTACCCCGGCTGTTACCCCAGCTGTTACCCAGGCTGTTACCCCAGCTGTTACCCCGGCTGTTACCCCGGCTGTTACCCCGGCTGTTACCCCGGCTGTTACCCCAGGCTGTTACCCCAGGCTGTTACCCCAGGCTGTTACCCCAGCTGTTACCCCGGCTGTTACCCAGGCTGTTACCCCAGGCTGTTACCCAGGCTGTTACCCCAGCTGTTACCCCCGGCTGTTACCCCGGCTGTTACCCCAGCTGTTACCCCCGGCTGTTACCCCGGCTGTTACCCCAGGCTGTTACCCCAGCTGTTACCCCAGCTGTTACCCCGGCTGTTACCCAGGCTGTTACCCAGGCTGTTACCCCAGCTGTTACCCCAGCTGTTACCCCGGCTGTTACCCCAGCTGTTACCCCGGCTGTTACCCCGGTGGCCTATGGAGGTGTGTGTTACCCCAGGCCTATGGAGGTGTGTATTACCCCAGGCCTATGGAGGTGTGTATTACCCCAGGCCTATGGAGGTGTGTATTAGGAGTAGACATGGTACTGTTTTGAGACATTCAGTTTATATCCTGTATGGAGGCAGCATCCTATTTACAAGGTCTTTATCTTTCAAAGATAGCCACAAACAGTGTGATTTAAAAGTTAATTGGGTTGCAGAGGTCTCAGGATGCTTTTGGTTCTCCTAATGGGATTAGGGAGGAAGAATTTAAAGTCCACCAAGTATGGCAACGTGCACGTTGATGCTTACTGACTGGTGGCCTGCTTCGATAATTCATCTCTCTCTCTCTCTCTCTCTCTCTCTCTCTGTCTCTCTCTCTGTCTCTCTCTCTCTGTCTCTCTCTCTGTCTCTCTCTCTCTGTCTCTCTCTCTCTGTCTCTCTCTCTGTCTCTCTCTCTCTGTCTCTCTCTCTCTGTCTCTCTCTCTCTGTCTCTCTCTCTCTGTCTCTCTCTCTGTCTCTCTCTCTCTGTCTCTCGCTCTCTCTGTCTCTCGCTCTCTCTGTCTCTCTCGCTCTCTCTGTCTCTCGCTCTCTCTGTCTCTCTCTCTCTCTCTCAAGTGCTGGTTGACTAGAAGAGTTGAGCTTTAGGTGGGAAGACCTCAAACAGGATGAAGGGAAAGTGAGGTTAGAAGATTAGGGAGACAGAGAGAAGGAGAGAGGGAGAAATAGAGGGAGAAAGAGAGAAAGGAGAGAGAGAGGAGGGAGAGATAGGAGAGAGGGACAGAGAGAGAAAGGAGAGAGGGACAGAGAGAGAAAGGAGAGAGGGACAGAGAGAGAGGAGAGAGGGAGAGAAAGAGAGAGGAGAGATGGAGAAAGAGAGAGGGACAGAGAGAGAGAAAGGAGAGAGGGACAGAAAGAGAGGAGAGAGCGAGAGAAAGAGAGAGAGAGAGGAGGGAGAGGAGAGATGGAGAAAGAGAGAAAGGAGAGCGCGGGAGAGAGAGACAGGAGGGAGAGAGAGGAGGGAGAGAGAGGAGAGAGAGAGGAGAGAGGGAGAGCATGTGAGAGGTTGAGCAGGTATTCAGATGTGGAGCAGAGAGCACGGAGACCAAATGCCAGGTTTATCCGCCTCTCAGACTGCTAGTCTGTCAGGCTCTCAGACTGCTAGTCTATCAGCCTCTCAGAGTACTAGTCTATCAGCCTCTCAGAGTACTAGTCTATAAGCCTCTCAGAGTACTAGTCTATCAGCCTCTCAGAGTACTAGTCTATCAGCCTCTCAGAGTACTAGTCTATCAGCCTCTCAGAGTACTAGTCTATCAGCCTCTCAGAGTGTTAGTCTGTCAGGCTCTCAGAGTGTTAGTCTGTCAGCCTCTCAGAGTACTAGTCTATCAGCCTCTCAGAGTACTAGTCTATCAGCCTCTCAGAGTACTAGTCTATCAGCCCCTCAGAGTACTAGTCTATCAGCCTCTCAGAGTACTAGTCTATCAGCCTCTCAGAGTACTAGTCTATAAGCCTCTCAGAGTACTAGTCTATCAGCCTCTCAGAGTACTAGTCTATCAGCCTCTCAGAGTGTTAGTCTATCAGCCTCTCAGAGTACTAGTCTATCAGCCTCTCAGAGTGTTAGTCTATCAGCCCCTCAGAGTACTAGTCTATCAGCCTCTCAGAGTACTAGTCTATCAGCCTCTCAGAGTACTAGTCTATCAGCCCCTCAGAGTACTAGTCTATCAGCCCCTCAGAGTACTAGTCTATCAGCCCCTCAGAGTACTAGTCTATCAGCCCCTCAGAGTACTAGTCTATCAGCCTCTCAGAGTACTAGTCTATCAGCCTCTCAGTGTTAGTCTGTCAGCCTCTCAGAGTACTAGTCTATCAGCCTCTCAGAGTACTAGTCTATCAGCCTCTCAGAGTACTAGTCTATCAGCCCCTCAGAGTACTAGTCTATCAGCCTCTCAGAGTACTAGTCTATCAGCCTCTCAGAGTACTAGTCTATCAGCCTCTCAGAGTGCTAGTCTATCAGCCTCTCAGAGTGTTAGTCTATCAGCCTCTCAGAGTACTAGTCTATCAGCCTCTCAGAGTACTAGTCTATCAGCCTCTCAGAGTACTAGTCTATCAGCCTCTCAGAGTACTAGTCTATCAGCCTCTCAGAGTACTAGTCTATCAGCCTCTCAGAGTACTAGTCTATCAGCCTCTCAGAGTACTAGTCTATCAGCCTCTCAGAGTACTAGTCTATCAGCCCCTCAGAGTACTAGTCTATCAGCCTCTCAGAGTACTAGTCTATCAGCCTCTCAGAGTACTAGTCTATCAGCCTCTCAGAGTGTTAGTCTATCAGCCTCTCAGAGTGTTAGTCTGTCAGGCTCTCAGAGTGTTAGTCTATCAGCCTCTCAGAGTACTAGTCTATCAGCCTCTCAGAGTGTTAGTCTATCAGCCTCTCAGAGTGTTAGTCTGTCAGGCTCTCAGAGTGTTAGTCTATCAGCCTCTCAGAGTACTAGTCTATCAGCCTCTCAGAGTGTTAGTCTATCAGCCTCTCAGAGTGTTAGTCTATCAGCCTCTCAGAGTACTAGTCTATCAGCCTCTCAGAGTACTAGTCTATCAGCCTCTCAGAGTACTAGTCTATCAGCCCCTCAGAGTACTAGTCTATCAGCCCCTCAGAGTACTAGTCTATCAGCCCCTCAGAGTACTAGTCTATCAGCCCCTCAGAGTACTAGTCTATCAGCCTCTCAGAGTACTAGTCTATCAGCCTCTCAGAGTACTAGTCTATCAGCCTCTCAGTGTTAGTCTGTCAGCCTCTCAGAGTACTAGTCTATCAGCCTCTCAGAGTACTAGTCTATCAGCCTCTCAGAGTACTAGTCTATCAGCCCCTCAGAGTACTAGTCTATCAGCCTCTCAGAGTACTAGTCTATCAGCCTCTCAGAGTACTAGTCTATCAGCCTCTCAGAGTGCTAGTCTATCAGCCTCTCAGAGTGTTAGTCTATCAGCCTCTCAGAGTACTAGTCTATCAGCCTCTCAGAGTACTAGTCTATCAGCCTCTCAGAGTACTAGTCTATCAGCCTCTCAGAGTACTAGTCTATCAGCCTCTCAGAGTGTTAGTCTATCAGCCTCTCAGAGTGTTAGTCTGTCAGGCTCTCAGAGTGTTAGTCTATCAGCCTCTCAGAGTACTAGTCTATCAGCCTCTCAGAGTGTTAGTCTATCAGCCTCTCAGAGTGTTAGTCTATCAGCCTCTCAGAGTACTAGTCTATCAGCCTCTCAGAGTACTAGTCTATCAGCCTCTCAGAGTACTAGTCTATCAGCCTCTCAGAGTACTAGTCTATCAGCCTCTCAGAGTGTTAGTCTATCAGCCTCTCAGAGTACTAGTCTATCAGCCTCTCAGAGTACTAGTCTATCAGCCTCTCAGAGTACTAGTCTATCAGCCTCTCAGAGTACTAGTCTATCAGCCTCTCAGAGTACTAGTCTATCAGCCCCTCATACTAGTCTATCAGCCCCTCAGAGTACTAGTCTATCAGCCTCTCAGAGTGTTAGTCTATCAGCCTCTCAGAGTACTAGTCCACTTGTGTTCAGGTCAGTAACTGATGTTGGTCATTAGAGGACAGGGGTTAAGGACTAGAGGATAAAGGTTAGGGGTTAGAGGACAGGGGTTAAGGACTAGAGGATAAAGGTTAGGGGTTATAGGTTATAGGTTAGAGGTCAGGGGTTAAGGACTAGAGGATAAAGGTTAGGGGTTATAGGTTAGAAGACAGGGGTTAAGGACTAGAGGATAAAGGTTAGGGGTTATAGGTTAGAAGACAGGGGTTAAGGACTAGAGGATAAAGGTTAGGGGTTATAGGTTAGAGGACAGGTGTTAAGGACTAGAGGATAAAGGTTAGGGGTTATAGGTTATAGGTTAGAAGACAGGGGTTAAGGACTAGAGGATAAAGGTTAGGGGTTATAGGTTATAGGTTAGAGGACAGGGGTTAAGGACTAGAGGATAAAGGTTAGGGGTTATAGGTTAGAGGACAGGGGTTAAGGACTCGAGGATAAAGGTTAGGGGTTATAGGTTAGAGGACAGGGGTTAAGGACTAGAGGATAAAGGTTAGGGGTTATAGGTTATAGGTTAGAGGACAGGGGTTAAGGACTAGAGGATAAGGGTTAGGGGTTATAGGTTAGAGGTTAGAGGACAGGGGTTAAGGACTAGAGGATAAAGGTTAGGGGTTATAGGTTAGAAGACAGGGGTTAAGGACTAGAGGATAAAGGTTAGGGGTTATAGGTTATAGGTTAGAGGACAGGGGTTAAGGACTAGAGGATAAAGGTTAGGGGTTATAGGTTATAGGTTAGAGGACAGGGGTTAAGGACTAGAGGATAAAGGTTAGGGGTTATAGGTTAGAGGACAGGGGTTAAGGACTCGAGGATAAAGGTTAGGGGTTATAGGTTAGAGGACAGGGGTTAAGGACTAGAGGATAAAGGTTAGGGGTTATAGGTTATAGGTTAGAGGACAGGGGTTAAGGACTAGAGGATAAGGGTTAGGGGTTATAGGTTAGAGGTTAGAGGACAGGGGTTAAGGACTAGAGGATAAAGGTTAGGGGTTATAGGTTAGAAGACAGGGGTTAAGGACTAGAGGATAAAGGTTAGGGGTTATAGGTTAGAAAACAGGGGTTAAGGACTAGAGGATAAAGGTTAGGGGTTATAGGTTATAGGTTAGAAGACAGGGGTTAAGGACTAGCGGATAAAGGTTAGGGGTTACAGGTTAGAGGACAGGGGTTAAGGACTAGAGGATAAAGGTTAGGGGTTATAGGTTAGAGGACAGGGGTTAAGGACTAGAGGATAAAGGTTAGGGGTTATAGGTTAGAGGACAGGGGTTAAGGACTAGAGGATAAAGGTTAGGGGTTATAGGTTAGAAGACAGGGGTTAAGGACTAGAGGATAACGTTTAGGGGTTATAGGTTATAGGTTAGAGGACAGGGGTTAAGGACTAGAGGATAAAGGTTAGGGGTTATAGGTTAGAGGACAGGGGTTAAGGACTAGAGGATAAAGGTTGGGGGTTATAGGTTATAGGTTAGATGACAGGGGTTAATGACTAGAGGATAAAGGTTAGGGGTTATAGGTTATAGGTTAGAAGACAGGGGTTAATGACTAGAGGATAAAGGGTTAGGGGTTATAGGTTATAGGTTAGAAGACAGGGGTTAAGGACTAGAGGATCAAGGTTAGGGGTTATAGGTTATAAGACAGGGGTTAAGGACTAGAGGATAAAGGTTAGGGGTTATAGGTTAGAGGACAGGGGTTAAGGAATAGAGGATAAAGGTTAGGGGTTATAGGTTACAGGTTAGAGGACAGGGGTTAAGGACTAGAGGATAAAGGTTAGGGGTTATAGGTTATAGGTTAGAGGACAGGGGTTAAGGACTAGAGGATAACGGTTAGGGGTTATAGGTTATAGGTTAGAGGACAGGGCTTAAGGACTAGAGGATAAAGGTTAGGGGTTATAGGTTAGAGGACAGGGTTAAGGACTAGAGGATAAAGGTTAGGGGTTATAGGTTAGAGGACAGGGGTTAAGGACTAGAGGATAAAGGTTAGGGGTTATAGGTTAGAGGACAGGGGTTAAGGACTAGAGGATAAAGGTTAGGGGTTATAGGTTAGAAGACAGGGGTTAAGGACTAGAGGATAAAGGTTAGGGGTTATAGGTTAGACGACAGGGGTTAAGGACTAGAGGATAAGGGTTAGGGGTTATAGGTTATAGGTTAGAGGACAGGGGTTAAGGACTAGAGGATAAAGGTTAGGGGTTATAGGTTAGAGGACAGGGGTTAAGGACTCGAGGACAAAGGTTAGGGGTTATAGGTTAGAGGACAGGGGTTAAGGACTAGAGGATAAAGGTTAGGGGTTATAGGTTATAGGTTAGAGGACAGGGGTTAAGGACTAGAGGATAAGGGTTAGGGTTATAGGTTAGAAGACAGGGTTAAGGACTAGAGGATAAATGTTAGGGGTTATAGGTTATAGGTTAGAGGACAGGGGTTAAGGACTAGAGGATAACGTTTAGGGGTTATAGGTTATAGGTTAGAGGACAGGGGTTAAGGACTAGAGGATAAAGGTTAGAGGTTATAGGTTAGAGGACAGGGGTTAAGGACTAGAGGATAAAGGTTAGGGGTTATAGGTTAGAGGACAGGGGTTAAGGACTAGAGGATAACGTTTAGGGGTTATAGGTTAGAGGTTAGAAGACAGGGTTAAGGACTAGAGGATAAAGGTTAGGGGTTATAGGTTAGAGGACAGGGGTTAAGGACTAGAGGATAAAGGTTAGGGGTTATAGGTTAGAGGACAAGGGTTAAGGACTAGAGGATAAAGGTTAGGGGTTATAGGTTATGGGTTAGAGGACAGGGGTTAAGGACTAGAGGATAAAGGTTATAGGTTAGAGGACAGGGGTTAAGGACTAGAGGATAAAGGTTGGGGGTTATAGGTTATAGGTTAGAGGACAGGGGTTAAGGACTAGAGGATAAAGGTTAGGGGTTATAGGTTAGAGGACAGGGGTTAAGGACTAGAGGATAAAGGTTAGGGGTTATAGGTTAGAGGACAGGGGTTAAGGACTAGAGGATAAAGGTTAGGGTTTATAGGTTATAGGTTAGAGGACAGGGGTTAAGGACTAGAGGATAAAGGTTAGGGGTTATAGGTTATGGGTTAGAGGACAGGGGTTAAGGACTAGAGGATAAACGTTAGGGGTTATAGGTTAGAGGACAGGGGTTAAGGACTAGAGGATAAAGGTTAGTGGTTAGAGGACAGGGGTTAAGGACTAGAGGATAAAGGTTAGGGGTTATAGGTTATGGGTTAGAGGACAGGGTTAAGGACTAGAGGATAAAGGTTAGGGGTTATAGGTTAGAAGACAGGGATTAAGGACTAGAGGATAAAGGTTAGGGGTTATAGGTTAGAGGACAGGGGTTAAGGACTAGAGGATAAAGGTTAGGGGTTATAGGTTAGAGGACAGGGTTAAGGACTAGAGGATAAAGGTTAGGGGTTATAGGTTAGAGGACAGGGTTAAGGACTAGAGGATAAAGGTTAGGGTTATAGGTTAGAGGTTAGAGGACAGGGGTTACGGACTAGAGGATAAGGGTTAGGGGTTATAGGTTAGAGGACAGGGGTTAAGGACTAGAGGATAAAGGTTAGGGGTTATAGGTTATAGGTTAGAGGACAGGGGTTAAGGACTAGAGGATAAAGGTTAGGGGTTATAGGTTAGAGGACAGGGGTTAAGGACTCGAGGATAAAGGTTAGGGGTTATAGGTTAGAGTACAGGGGTTAAGGACTAGAGGATAAAGGTTAGGGGTTATAGGTTATAGGTTAGAGGACAGGGGTTAAGGACTAGAGGATAAGGGTTAGGGGTTATAGGTTAGAGGTTAGAGGACAGGGGTTAAGGACTAGAGGATCAAGGTTAGGGGTTATAGGTTATAAGACAGGGGTTAAGGACTAGAGGATAAAGGTTAGGGGTTATAGGTTAGAGGACAGGGGTTAAGGAATAGAGGATAAAGGTTAGGGGTTATAGGTTACAGGTTAGAGGACAGGGGTTAAGGACTAGAGGATAAAGGTTAGGGGTTATAGGTTATAGGTTAGAGGACAGGGGTTAAGGACTAGAGGATAACGGTTAGGGGTTATAGGTTATAGGTTAGAGGACAGGGCTTAAGGACTAGAGGATAAAGGTTAGGGGTTATAGGTTAGAGGACAGGGTTAAGGACTAGAGGATAAAGGTTAGGGGTTATAGGTTAGAGGACAGGGGTTAAGGACTAGAGGATAAAGGTTAGGGGTTATAGGTTAGAGGACAGGGTTAAGGACTAGAGGATAAAGGTTAGGGGTTATAGGTTAGAAGACAGGGGTTAAGGACTAGAGGATAAAGGTTAGGGGTTATAGGTTAGACGACAGGGGTTAAGGACTAGAGGATAAGGGTTAGGGGTTATAGGTTATAGGTTAGAGGACAGGGGTTAAGGACTAGAGGATAAAGGTTAGGGGTTATAGGTTAGAGGACAGGGGTTAAGGACTCGAGGACAAAGGTTAGGGGTTATAGGTTAGAGGACAGGGGTTAAGGACTAGAGGATAAAGGTTAGGGGTTATAGGTTATAGGTTAGAGGACAGGGGTTAAGGACTAGAGGATAAGGGTTAGGGGTTATAGGTTAGAAGACAGGGGTTAAGGACTAGAGGATAAATGTTAGGGGTTATAGGTTATAGGTTAGAGGACAGGGGTTAAGGACTAGAGGATAACGTTTAGGGGTTATAGGTTATAGGTTAGAGGACAGGGGTTAAGGACTAGAGGATAAAGGTTAGAGGTTATAGGTTAGAGGACAGGGGTTAAGGACTAGAGGATAAAGGTTAGGGGTTATAGGTTAGAGGACAGGGGTTAAGGACTAGAGGATAACGTTTAGGGGTTATAGGTTAGAGGTTAGAAGACAGGGGTTAAGGACTAGAGGATAAAGGTTAGGGGTTATAGGTTAGAGGACAGGGGTTAAGGACTAGAGGATAAAGGTTAGGGGTTATAGGTTAGAGGACAAGGGTTAAGGACTAGAGGATAAAGGTTAGGGGTTATAGGTTATGGGTTAGAGGACAGGGGTTAAGGACTAGAGGATAAAGGTTATAGGTTAGAGGACAGGGGTTAAGGACTAGAGGATAAAGGTTGGGGGTTATAGGTTATAGGTTAGAGGACAGGGGTTAAGGACTAGAGGATAAAGGTTAGGGGTTATAGGTTAGAGGACAGGGGTTAAGGACTAGAGGATAAAGGTTAGGGGTTATAGGTTAGAGGACAGGGTTAAGGACTAGAGGATAAAGGTTAGGGGTTATAGGTTATAGGTTAGAGGACAGGGGTTAAGGACTAGAGGATAAAGGTTAGGGGTTATAGGTTATGGGTTAGAGGACAGGGGTTAAGGACTAGAGGATAAACGTTAGGGGTTATAGGTTAGAGGACAGGGGTTAAGGACTAGAGGATAAAGGTTAGTGGTTAGAGGACAGGGGTTAAGGACTAGAGGATAAAGGTTAGGGGTTATAGGTTATGGGTTAGAGGACAGGGGTTAAGGACTAGAGGATAAAGGTTAGGGGTTATAGGTTAGAAGACAGGGATTAAGGACTAGAGGATAAAGGTTAGGGGTTATAGGTTAGAGGACAGGGGTTAAGGACTAGAGGATAAAGGTTAGGGGTTATAGGTTAGAGGACAGGGGTTAAGGACTAGAGGATAAAGGTTAGGGGTTATAGGTTAGAGGACAGGGGTTAAGGACTAGAGGATAAAGGTTAGGGGTTATAGGTTAGAGGTTAGAGGACAGGGGTTACGGACTAGAGGATAAGGGTTAGGGGTTATAGGTTAGA
This sequence comes from Oncorhynchus nerka, assembly GCF_034236695.1. Classification (NCBI taxonomy): domain Eukaryota; kingdom Metazoa; phylum Chordata; class Actinopteri; order Salmoniformes; family Salmonidae; genus Oncorhynchus; species Oncorhynchus nerka. The sequence continues at coordinate 143,036 of NW_027040394.1, read as the reverse complement.
GGACAGGGGTTAAGGACTAGAGGATAAAGGTTAGGGGTTATAGGTTATAGGTTAGAGGACAGGGGTTAAGGACTAGAGGATAAAGGTTAGGGGTTATAGGTTAGAGGACAGGGGTTAAGGACTCGAGGATAAAGGTTAGGGGTTATAGGTTAGAGTACAGGGGTTAAGGACTAGAGGATAAAGGTTAGGGGTTATAGGTTATAGGTTAGAGGACAGGGGTTAAGGACTAGAGGATAAAGGTTAGGGGTTATAGGTTATAAGACAGGGGTTAAGGACTAGCGGATAAAGGTTAGGGGTTACAGGTTAGAGGACAGGGGTTAAGGACTAGAGGATAAAGGTTAGGGGTTATAGGTTAGAGGACAGGGGTTAAGGACTAGAGGATAAAGGTTAGGGGTTATAGGTTAGAGGACAGGGGTTAAGGACTAGAGGATAAAGGTTAGGGGTTATAGGTTAGAAGACAGGGGTTAAGGACTAGAGGATAACGTTTAGGGGTTATAGGTTATAGGTTAGAGGACAGGGGTTAAGGACTAGAGGATAAAGGTTAGGGGTTATAGGTTAGAGGACAGGGGTTAAGGACTAGAGGATAAAGGTTGGGGGTTATAGGTTATAGGTTAGATGACAGGGGTTAATGACTAGAGGATAAAGGTTAGGGGTTATAGGTTATAGGTTAGAAGACAGGGGTTAATGACTAGAGGATAAAGGGTTAGGGGTTATAGGTTATAGGTTAGAAGACAGGGGTTAAGGACTAGAGGATCAAGGTTAGGGGTTATAGGTTATAAGACAGGGGTTAAGGACTAGAGGATAAAGGTTAGGGGTTATAGGTTAGAGGACAGGGGTTAAGGAATAGAGGATAAAGGTTAGGGGTTATAGGTTACAGGTTAGAGGACAGGGGTTAAGGACTAGAGGATAAAGGTTAGGGGTTATAGGTTATAGGTTAGAGGACAGGGGTTAAGGACTAGAGGATAACGGTTAGGGGTTATAGGTTATAGGTTAGAGGACAGGGCTTAAGGACTAGAGGATAAAGGTTAGGGGTTATAGGTTAGAGGACAGGGGTTAAGGACTAGAGGATAAAGGTTAGGGGTTATAGGTTAGAGGACAGGGGTTAAGGACTAGAGGATAAAGGTTAGGGGTTATAGGTTAGAGGACAGGGGTTAAGGACTAGAGGATAAAGGTTAGGGGTTATAGGTTAGAAGACAGGGGTTAAGGACTAGAGGATAAAGGTTAGGGGTTATAGGTTAGACGACAGGGTTAAGGACTAGAGGATAAGGGTTAGGGGTTATAGGTTATAGGTTAGAGGACAGGGTTAAGGACTAGAGGATAAAGGTTAGGGGTTATAGGTTAGAGGACAGGGGTTAAGGACTCGAGGACAAAGGTTAGGGGTTATAGGTTAGAGGACAGGGGTTAAGGACTAGAGGATAAAGGTTAGGGGTTATAGGTTATAGGTTAGAGGACAGGGGTTAAGGACTAGAGGATAAGGGTTAGGGGTTATAGGTTAGAAGACAGGGGTTAAGGACTAGAGGATAAATGTTAGGGGTTATAGGTTATAGGTTAGAGGACAGGGGTTAAGGACTAGAGGATAACGTTTAGGGGTTATAGGTTATAGGTTAGAGGACAGGGGTTAAGGACTAGAGGATAAAGGTTAGAGGTTATAGGTTAGAGGACAGGGGTTAAGGACTAGAGGATAAAGGTTAGGGGTTATAGGTTAGAGGACAGGGGTTAAGGACTAGAGGATAACGTTTAGGGTTATAGGTTAGAGGTTAGAAGACAGGGTTAAGGACTAGAGGATAAAGGTTAGGGGTTATAGGTTAGAGGACAGGGGTTAAGGACTAGAGGATAAAGGTTAGGGGTTATAGGTTAGAGGACAAGGGTTAAGGACTAGAGGATAAAAGGTTAGGGGTTATAGGTTATGGGTTAGAGGACAGGGGTTAAGGACTAGAGGATAAAGGTTATAGGTTAGAGGACAGGGGTTAAGGACTAGAGGATAAAGGTTGGGGGTTATAGGTTATAGGTTAGAGGACAGGGGTTAAGGACTAGAGGATAAAGGTTAGGGGTTATAGGTTAGAGGACAGGGGTTAAGGACTAGAGGATAAAGGTTAGGGGTTATAGGTTAGAGGACAGGGGTTAAGGACTAGAGGATAAAGGTTAGGGTTTATAGGTTATAGGTTAGAGGACAGGGGTTAAGGACTAGAGGATAAAGGTTAGGGGTTATAGGTTATGGGTTAGAGGACAGGGGTTAAGGACTAGAGGATAAACGTTAGGGGTTATAGGTTAGAGGACAGGGGTTAAGGACTAGAGGATAAAGGTTAGTGGTTAGAGGACAGGGGTTAAGGACTAGAGGATAAAGGTTAGGGGTTATAGGTTATGGGTTAGAGGACAGGGGTTAAGGACTAGAGGATAAAGGTTAGGGGTTATAGGTTAGAAGACAGGGATTAAGGACTAGAGGATAAAGGTTAGGGGTTATAGGTTAGAGGACAGGGGTTAAGGACTAGAGGATAAAGGTTAGGGGTTATAGGTTAGAGGACAGGGGTTAAGGACTAGAGGATAAAGGTTAGGGGTTATAGGTTAGAGGACAGGGGTTAAGGACTAGAGGATAAAGGTTAGGGGTTATAGGTTAGAGGTTAGAGGACAGGGGTTACGGACTAGAGGATAAGGGTTAGGGGTTATAGGTTAGAGGACAGGGGTTAAGGACTAGAGGATAAAGGTTAGGGGTTATAGGTTATAGGTTAGAGGACAGGGGTTAAGGACTAGAGGATAAAGGTTAGGGGTTATAGGTTAGAGGACAGGGGTTAAGGACTCGAGGATAAAGGTTAGGGGTTATAGGTTAGAGTACAGGGGTTAAGGACTAGAGGATAAAGGTTAGGGGTTATAGGTTATAGGTTAGAGGACAGGGGTTAAGGACTAGAGGATAAGGGTTAGGGGTTATAGGTTAGAGGTTAGAGGACAGGGGTTAAGGACTAGAGGATCAAGGTTAGGGGTTATAGGTTATAAGACAGGGGTTAAGGACTAGAGGATAAAGGTTAGGGGTTATAGGTTAGAGGACAGGGGTTAAGGAATAGAGGATAAAGGTTAGGGGTTATAGGTTACAGGTTAGAGGACAGGGTTAAGGACTAGAGGATAAAGGTTAGGGGTTATAGGTTATAGGTTAGAGGACAGGGGTTAAGGACTAGAGGATAACGGTTAGGGGTTATAGGTTATAGGTTAGAGGACAGGGCTTAAGGACTAGAGGATAAAGGTTAGGGGTTATAGGTTAGAGGACAGGGGTTAAGGACTAGAGGATAAAGGTTAGGGGTTATAGGTTAGAGGACAGGGGTTAAGGACTAGAGGATAAAGGTTAGGGGTTATAGGTTAGAGGACAGGGGTTAAGGACTAGAGGATAAAGGTTAGGGGTTATAGGTTAGAAGACAGGGGTTAAGGACTAGAGGATAAAGGTTAGGGGTTATAGGTTAGACGACAGGGGTTAAGGACTAGAGGATAAGGGTTAGGGGTTATAGGTTATAGGTTAGAGGACAGGGGTTAAGGACTAGAGGATAAAGGTTAGGGGTTATAGGTTAGAGGACAGGGGTTAAGGACTCGAGGACAAAGGTTAGGGGTTATAGGTTAGAGGACAGGGGTTAAGGACTAGAGGATAAAGGTTAGGGGTTATAGGTTATAGGTTAGAGGACAGGGGTTAAGGACTAGAGGATAAGGGTTAGGGGTTATAGGTTAGAAGACAGGGGTTAAGGACTAGAGGATAAATGTTAGGGGTTATAGGTTATAGGTTAGAGGACAGGGGTTAAGGACTAGAGGATAACGTTTAGGGTTATAGGTTATAGGTTAGAGGACAGGGGTTAAGGACTAGAGGATAAAGGTTAGAGGTTATAGGTTAGAGGACAGGGGTTAAGGACTAGAGGATAAAGGTTAGGGGTTATAGGTTAGAGGACAGGGGTTAAGGACTAGAGGATAACGTTTAGGGGTTATAGGTTAGAGGTTAGGAAGACAGGGGTTAAGGACTAGAGGATAAAGGTTAGGGGTTATAGGTTAGAGGACAGGGGTTAAGGACTAGAGGATAAAGGTTAGGGGTTATATAGGTTAGAGGACAAGGGTTAAGGACTAGAGGATAAAGGTTAGGGGTTATAGGTTATGGGTTAGAGGACAGGGGTTAAGGACTAGAGGATAAAGGTTATAGGTTAGAGGACAGGGTTAAGGACTAGAGGATAAAGGTTGGGGGTTATAGGTTATAGGTTAGAGGACAGGGGTTAAGGACTAGAGGATAAAGGTTAGGGGTTATAGGTTAGAGGACAGGGTTAAGGACTAGAGGATAAAGGTTAGGGGTTATAGGTTAGAGGACAGGGTTAAGGACTAGAGGATAAAGGTTAGGGGTTATAGGTTATAGGTTAGAGGACAGGGGTTAAGGACTAGAGGATAAAGGTTAGGGGTTATAGGTTATGGGTTAGAGGACAGGGTTAAGGACTAGAGGATAAACGTTAGGGGTTATAGGTTGGGGAGGACAGGGGTTAAGGACTAGAGGATAAAAGGTTAGTGGTTAGAGGACAGGGGTTAAGGACTAGAGGATAAAGGTTAGGGGTTATAGGTTATGGGTTAGAGGACAGGGGTTAAGGACTAGAGGATAAAGGTTAGGGGTTATAGGTTAGAAGACAGGGATTAAGGACTAGAGGATAAAGGTTAGGGGTTATAGGTTAGAGGACAGGGTTAAGGACTAGAGGATAAAGGTTAGGGGTTATAGGTTAGAGGACAGGGTTAAGGACTAGAGGATAAAGGTTAGGGGTTATAGGTTAGAGGACAGGGGTTAAGGACTAGAGGATAAAGGTTAGGGGTTATAGGTTAGAGGTTAGAGGACAGGGGTTACGGACTAGAGGATAAGGGTTAGGGGTTATAGGTTAGAGGACAGGGGTTAAGGACTAGAGGATAAAGGTTAGGGGTTATAGGTTATAGGTTAGAGGACAGGGGTTAAGGACTAGAGGATAAAGGTTAGGGGTTATAGGTTAGAGGACAGGGGGTTAAGGACTAGAGGATAAAGGTTAGGGGGGTTATAGGTTAGAGTACAGGGGTTAAGGACTAGAGGATAAAGGTTAGGACAGGGGGGTTATAGGTTATAGGTTAGAGGACAGGGGTTAAGGACTAGAGGATAAAGGGTTACAGGGGGGTTATAGGTTAGAGGTTAGAGGACAGGGGTTAAGGACTAGAGGATAAAGGTTAGGGGGTTATAGGTTAGAAGACAGGGGTTAAGGACTAGAGGATAAAGGTTAGGGGTTATAGTTTAGAAAACAGGGGTTAAGGACTAGAGGATAAAGGTTAGGGGTTATAGGTTATAGGTTAGAAGACAGGGGTTAAGGACTAGCGGATAAAGGTTAGGGGTTACAGGTTAGAGGACAGGGGTTAAGGACTAGAGGATAAAGGTTAGGGGTTATAGGTTATAGGTTAGAGGACAGGGGTTAAGGACTAGAGGATAAAGGTTAGGGGTTATAGGTTAGAGGACAGGGGTTAAGGACTAGAGGATAAAGGTTAGGGGTTATAGGTTAGAAGACAGGGGTTAAGGACTAGAGGATAATGTTTAGGGGTTATAGGTTAAGGGTTAGAGGACAGGGGTTAAGGACTAGAGGATAAAGGTTAGGGGTTATAGGTTAGAGGACAGGGGTTAAGGACTAGAGGATAAAGGTTAGGGGTTATAGGTTTAGAAGACAGGGGTTAAGGACTAGAGGATAACGTTTAGGACAGGGGGGACTAGAGGATATGGGGTTATAGGTTAGAGGACAGGGGTTAAGGACTAGAGGATAACAGGGTTAGGATAAGGTTAGGGGTTAGGTTAGAGGACAGGGGTTAAGGACTAGAGGATAAAGGTTAGGGGTTATAGGTTATAGGTTAGAGGTTGACAGGGGGTTAAGGACTAGAGGATAAAGGTTAGGGGTTATAGGTTATAGGTTAGAAGACAGGGGTTAAGGACTAGAGGATAAGGGTTAGGGGTTAGGTTAGGTTATAGGTTAGAAGACAGGGGTTAAGGACTAGAGGATAAAGGTTAGGGGTTATAGGTTTAGGTTAGGTTAGAAGACAGGGGTTAAGGACTAGAGGATAAAGGTTAGGGGTTATAGGTTAGAGGACAGGGGTTAAGGAATAGAGGATAAAGGTTAGGGGTTATAGGTTATAGGTTAGAGGACAGGGGTTAAGGACTAGAGGATAAAGGTTAGGGGTTATAGGTTATAGGTTAGAGGACAGGGTTAAGGACTAGAGGATAGGACGGTTAGGACTAGAGGTTATAGGTTATAGGTTAGAGGACAGGGCTTAAGGACTAGAGGATAAAGGTTAGGGGTTATAGGTTAGAGGACAGGGGTTAAGGACTAGAGGATAAAGGTTAGGGGGGTTATAGGTTAGAGGACAGGGGTTAAGGACTAGAGGACAGGGGTTAAGGACTAGAGGATAAAGGTTAGGGGTTATAGGTTATAGGTTAGAGGACAGGGGTTAAGGACTAGAGGATAAAGGTTAGGTTATAGGGTTAGGTTGTTAGGTTAGAGGACAGGGGGGGTTAGAGGACAGGACTAGAGGATAAAGGTTAGGGGTTATAGGTTAGAGGACAGGGTTAAGGACTAGAGGATAAAGGGTTATAGGTTAGGGGGACTTATAGGTTATAGGTTAGAGGACAGGGGTTAAGGACTAGAGGATAAAGGTTAGGGGGACTAGAGGATATAGGTTAGAGGACAGGGGTTAAGGACTAGAGGATAAAGGTTAGGGTTATAGGTTATAGGTTAGAGGACAGGGGTTAAGGACTAGAGGATAAAGGTTAGGGGTTATAGGTTAGAGGACAGGGGTTAAGGACTAGAGGATAAAGGTTAGGGGTTAGGTTAGGGGTTAAGGACTAGGTTAGTTATAGGAGAGGACAGGGGTTAAGGACTAGAGGATAAAGGTTAGGGGTTATAGGGGGTTAGGGGTTAGGTAGAGGATAAAGGTTAGGGTTATAGGTTAGGAGGACAGGGGTTAAGGACTAGAGGATAAGTTTAGGGGGACTTAAGGTTAGGGTTATAGGTTAGAGGACAGGGGTTAAGGACTAGAGGATATGGGTTAGGGGTTATAGGTTAGAAGACAGGGGTTAAGGACTAGAGGATAAATGTTAGGGTTATAGGTTATAGGTTAGAGGACAGGGGTTAAGGACTAGAGGATAAAGGTTAGGGTTATAGGTTATAGGTTACAGGGGTTAGAGGACAGGTTATAGGTTAAGGACTAGAGGATAAAGGTTAGGGGTTATAGGTTAGAGGACAGGGTTAAGGACTAGAGGATAAGGTTGGGGGTTATAGGTTATAGGTTAGAGGACAGGGTTAAGGACTAGAGGATAAAGGTTAGGGGTTATAGGTTAGAGGACAGGGGTTAAGGACAGGTTGGGGGGGGTTAGAGGACAGGGGTTAAGGACTAGAGGATAAAGGTTAGGGGGTTATAGGTTAGAGGACAGGGGTTAAGGACTAGAGGATAAAGGTTAGGGGTTATAGGTTATAGGTTAGAGGACAGGGTTAAGGACTAGAGGATAAAGGTTAGGGGTTATAGGTTAGGGGTTAAGGACTAGAGGATAAGGTTAGGGGGGTTTAAGGACTAGAGGATAAAAAGGGTTAGGGGTTATAGGTTAGAGGTTAGAGGACAGGGGTTAAGGACTAGAGGATAAAGGTTAGGGGTTATAGTTATGGGTTAGAGGACAGGGTTAAGGACTAGAGGATAAGGTTAGGGGTTATAGGTTAGAGGACAGGGGTTAAGGACTAGAGGATAAAGGTTAGGGGTTATAGGTTAGGGGAGGACAGGGGTTAAGGACTAGAGGATAAAGTTAGGGGGGATAAAGGACAGGGGTTAAGGACGCTAGAGGATAAAGGTTAGGGGTTTAGGTTAGAGGACAGGGGTTAAGGACTAGAGGATAAAGGTTAGGGGTTATAGGTTATAGGTTAGAAGACAGGGGTTAAGGACTAGAGGATACAGGTTAGGGGTTATAGGTTAGAAGACAGGGGTTAAGGACTAGAGGATAAAGTTTAGGGGTTATAGGTTAGAGGACAGGGGTTAAGGACTAAAGGATAAAGGTTAGGGGGTTATAGGTTATAGGTTATAGGAGGACAGGGGTTAAGGACTAGAGGATAAAGGTTAGGGGTTATAGGTTAGAGGACAGGGGTTAAGGACTAGAGGATAAAGGTTAGGGGTTATAGGTTAGAGGACAGGGGTTAAGGACTAGAGGATAAAGGTTAGGGGTTATAGGTTATAGGTTAGAGGACAGGGGTTAAGGACTAGAGGAGGAGGGGTTAAAGGTTAGGGGGGACTAGAGGATAGGTTAGGGGTTATAGGTTAGAGGACAGGGGTTAAGGACTAGAGGATAAGGGTTATTTAGGTTATAGGTTATAGGTTAGAGGACAGGGGTTAAGGACTAGAGGATAAAGGTTAGGGGTTATAGGTTATAGGTTAGAGGACAGGGGTTAAGGACTAGAGGAGGTTAGGGGGTTATAGGTTAGAAGACAGGGTTAAGGACTAGAGGACAGGGGTTAAGGACTAGAGGATAAAGGTTAGGGGTTATAGGTTATAGGTTAGGGGTTATAGGAGAGGACAGGGGTTAAGGACTAGAGGATAGGGGTTAAGGTTAGGGGTTATAGGTTATAGGTTAGGAAGACAGGGGTTAAGGACTAGAGGATAAAGGTTGGGGTTATAGGTTAGAGGACAGGGGTTAAGGACTAGAGGATAAAGGTTAGGGGTTATAGGTTATAGGTTAGAGGACAGGGGTTAAGGACTAGAGGATAAAGGTTAGGGGTTATAGGTTATAGGTTAGAGGACAGGGGTTAAGGACTAGAGGATAACGGTTAGGGGTTATAGGTTATAGGTTAGAGGACAGGGGTTAAGGACTAGAGGATAAAGGTTAGGGGTTATAGGTTAGGGGTTAAGGACAGGGGTTATAGGAGGTTAGAGGATAAAGGATTAGGGGGGTTATAGGTTAGAGGACAGGGGTTAAGGACTAGAGGATAAGTTAGGATAAAGGTTAGGGGTTATAGGTTATAGGTTAGAGGACAGGGGTTAAGGACTAGAGGATAAAGGTTAGGGGTTATAGGTTAGAAGACAGGGGTTAAGGACTAGAGGATAAAGGTTAGGGGTTATAGGTTAGAGGACAGGGGTTAAGGACTAGAGGATAAGGGTTAGGGGTTATAGGTTATAGGTTAGAGGACAGGGGTTAAGGACTAGAGGATAAAGGTTAGGGGTTATAGGTTAGAGGACAGGGGTTAAGGACTAGAGGATAAAGGTTAGGGGTTATAGGTTATAGGTTAGAGGACAGGGGTTAAGGACTAGAGGATAAAGGTTAGGGGTTATAGGTTAGAGGACAGGGGTTAAGGACTCGAGGACAAAGGTTAGGGGTTATAGGTTAGAGGACAGGGGTTAAGGACTAGAGGATAAAGGTTAGGGGTTATAGGTTATAGGTTAGAGGACAGGGGTTAAGGACTAGAGGATAAGGGTTAGGGGTTATAGGTTAGAAGACAGGGGTTAAGGACTAGAGGATAAATGTTAGGGGTTATAGGTTATAGGTTAGAGGACAGGGGTTAAGGACTAGAGGATAACGTTTAGGGGTTATAGGTTATAGGTTAGAGGACAGGGGTTAAGGACTAGAGGATAAAGGTTAGAGGTTATAGGTTAGAGGACAGGGGTTAAGGACTAGAGGATAAAGGTTAGGGGTTATAGGTTAGAGGACAGGGGTTAAGGACTAGAGGATAACGTTTAGGGGTTATAGGTTAGAGGTTAGAAGACAGGGGTTAAGGACTAGAGGATAAAGGTTAGGGGTTATAGGTTAGAGGACAGGGGTTAAGGACTAGAGGATAAAGGTTAGGGGTTATAGGTTAGAGGACAGGGGTTAAGGACTAGAGGATAAAGGTTAGGGGTTATAGGTTATGGGTTAGAGGACAGGGGTTAAGGACTAGAGGATAAAGGTTAGGGGTTATAGGTTATGGGTTAGAGGACAGGGGTTAAGGACTAGAGGATAAAGGTTAGGGGTTATAGGTTAGAGGACAGGGGTTAAGGACTAGAGGATAAAGGTTAGGGGTTATAGGTTAGAGGACAGGGGTTAAGGACTAGAGGATAAAGGTTAGGGGTTATAGGTTAGAGGACAGGGGTTAAGGACTAGAGGATAAAGGTTAGGGGTTATAGGTTATAGGTTAGAGGACAGGGGTTAAGGACTAGAGGATAAAGGTTAGGGGTTATAGGTTAGAAGACAGGGGTTAAGGACTAGAGGATAAAGGTTAGGGGTTATAGGTTAGGGTTAAGGACTAGAGGATAAAGGTTAGGGGGTTAAGGACTAGAGGATAAAGGTTAGGGGTTATAGGTTAGAGGACAGGGGTTAAGGACTAGAGGATAAAGGTTAGGGGTTATAGGTTAGAGGACAGGGGTTAAGGACTAGAGGATAAAGGTTGGGGGTTATAGGTTATAGGTTAGAGGACAGGGGTTAAGGACTAGAGGATAAAGGTTAGGGGTTATAGGTTATAGGTTAGAGGACAGGGGTTAAGGACTAGAGGATAACGTTTAGGGGTTATAGGTTATAGGTTAGAGGACAGGGGTTAAGGACTAGAGGATAAAGGTTATAGGTTATAGGTTAGAGGACAGGGGTTAAGGACTAGAGGATAAAGGTTAGGGGTTAGAGGACAGGGGTTAAGGACTAGAGGATAAAGGTTAGGGGTTATAGGTTATAGGTTAGAAGACAGGGGTTAAGGACTAGAGGATAAAGGTTAGGGGTTATAGGTTAGAAGACAGGGGGGTTAAGGACTAGAGGATAAAGGTTAGGGGGGTTATAGGTTAGAGGACAGGGGTTAAGGACTAGAGGATAAAGGTTAGGGGTTATAGGTTATAGGTTAGAGGACAGGGGTTAAGGACTAGGAGGATAAAGGTTAGGGGTTAGGTTAGGGGTTATAGGTTAGAGGACAGGGTTAAGGTTAGGTTAGGGGTTATAGGAGGACAGGGGTTAAGGACTAGAGGATAAGGTTAGGGGGTTATAGGTTATAGGTTAGAGGACAGGGGGTTAAGGACTAGAGGATAAAGGTTAGGGGTTATAGGTTAGAGGACAGGGGTTAAGGACTAGAGGATAAAGGTTAGGGGTTATAGGTTATAGGTTAGAGGACAGGGGTTAAGGACTAGAGAGGATAAGGTTAGGGGTTATAGGTTATAGGTTAGAGGACAGGGTTAAGGACTAGAGGATAAAGGTTAGGGGTTATAGGTTATAGGTTAGAGGACAGGGGTTAAGGACTAGAGGATAAAGGTTAGGGGTTATAGGTTAGAGGACAGGGGTTAAGGACTAGAGGATAAAGGTTGGGGTTATAGGTTATAGGTTAGAGGACAGGGTTAAGGACTAGAGGATAAAGGTTAGGGGGTTATAGGTTAGAGGACAGGGGTTAAGGACTAGAGGATAAAGGTTAGGGGGTTATAGGTTACAATTAGGAGGATACAGGTTAGGGGTTATAGGTTAGAGGACAGGGGTTAAGGACAGGGGTTGGTTAGAGGATAAAGGTTAGGGGTTATAGGTTAGAGGACAGGGTTAAGGACTAGAGGATAAAGGTTGGGGGGGTTATAGGTTAGAGGACAGGGGTTAAGGACTAGAGGATAAAGGTTAGGGGTTATAGGTTAGAGGACAGGGGTTAAGGACTAGAGGATAAAGGTTAGGGGGTTATAGGTTTAGAGGACAGGGTTAAGGACTAGAGGATAAAGGTTAGGGGTTATAGGTTATAAGGTTAGGGGAGGACAGGGGGTTAAGGACTAGAGGATAAAGGTTAGGGGTTATAGGTTATAGGTTAGAGGACAGGGGTTAAGGACTAGAGGATAAAGGTTAGGGGTTATAGGTTAGAGGACAGGGGTTAAGGACTAGAGGATAAAGGTTAGGGTTATAGGTTAGAGGACAGGGGTTAAGGACTAGAGGATAAAGGTTAGGGGTTATAGGTTATGGGTTAGAGGACAGGGGTTAAGGACTAGAGGATAAAGGTTAGGGGTTATAGGTTAGAGGACAGGGGTTAAGGACTAGAGGATAAAGGTTAGGGGTTATAGGTTAGAGGACAGGGGTTAAGGACTAGAGGATAAAGGTTAGGGGGGGGTTATAGGGGTTAGAGGACAGGGGTTAAGGACTAGAGGATAAAGGTTAGGGGTTATAGGTTATAGGTTAGAGGACAGGGGTTAAGGACTAGAGGATAAAGGTTAGGGGTTATAGGTTTAGGTTAAGGACAGGGGTTAAGGACTAGAGGATAAAGGTTAGGGGGGGGTTATGGGTTAGAGGACAGGGGGTTAAGGACTAGAGGATAAAGGTTAGGGGTTATAGGTTAGAGGACAGGGGTTAAGGACTAGAGGATAAAGGTTAGGGGTTATAGGTTAGAGGACAGGGGTTAAGGACTAGAGGATAAAGGTTAGGGGTTATAGGTTAGAGGACAGGGGTTAAGGACTAGAGGATAAAGGTTAGGGGTTATAGGTTATAGGTTAGAGGACAGGGGTTAAGGACTAGGTTAGGGGAGGTTAGAAGGTTAAGGACTAGAGGATTTTAGGGGTTATAGGTTAGAGGACAGGGGTTAAGGACTAGAGGATAAAGGTTAGGGGTTATAGGTTATAGGGGTTAAGGACTAGAGGATAAAGGTTAGGGGGTTATAGGAGGACAGGGGTTAAGGACTAGAGGATAAAGGTTAGGGGTTATAGGTTAGGAGGACAGGGGGTTAAGGACTAGAGGATAAAGGTTAGGTTATAGGTTAGAGGACAGGGGTTAAGGACTAGAGGATAAAGGTTAGAGGACAGGGGGGTTATAGGTTATAGGTTAGAGGACAGGGGTTAAGGACTAGAGGATAAAGGTTAGGGGTTATAGGTTATAGGTTAGAGGACAGGGGTTAAGGACTAGAGGATAACGGTTAGGGGGTTTAGGGGTTATAGGTTAGAGGACAGGGGTTAAGGACTAGAGGATAAAGGTTAGGGTTATAGGTTAGAGGACAGGGGTTAAGGACTAGAGGATAAAGGTTAGGAGTTGAGGACAGGGGTTAAGGACTAGAGGATAAGGAGTTAGGGGTTATAGGGGTTAGAGGACAGGGTTAAGGACTAGGTTAGGAGGTTAGAGGTTAGGGGTTATAGGTTATAGGTTAGAGGACAGGGGTTAAGGACTAGAGGATAACAGGGTTAGGGGTTATAGGTTATAGGTTAGAGGACAGGGGTTAAGGACTAGAGGATAGGTTAAGGTTAGGGGTTAAGGTTATAGGTTAGAGGACAGGGGTTAAGGACTAAGAGGATAAAGGTTAGAGGACAGGGGGTTATAGGGGTTATAGGTTAGAGGACAGGGGTTAAGGACTAAAGAGGGGTTATAGGATAACAGGGGTTAAGGACTAGAGGATTTAGGGGTTATAGGTTATAGGTTAGAGGACAGGGGTTAAGGACTAGAGGATAAAGGTTAGAGGTTATAGGTTAGAGGACAGGGGTTAAGGAATAGAGGATAAAGGTTAGGGGTTATAGGTTAGAGGACAGGGGTTAAGGACTAGAGGATAAAGGTTAGGGGTTGTAGGTTAGAGGACAGGGGTTAAGGACTAGAGGATAAAGGTTGGGGGGTTATAGGTTAGGACTAGGGAATAGAGGATAAAGGTTAGGGGTTATCCTCTAGTCCTTAACCCCTGTCCTCTAAGGTTATAACCCCTAACCTTTATCCTCTAGTAAAGGTAACCCCTGTCTAAGGACTAGAGGATAACCTATAACCCTAACCTTTATCCTCTATTCCTTAACCCCTGTCCTCTAACCTATAACCTATAACCCTTATCCTAGGAAAGTATGAGGAGGTCTCAGTATGAGGAGGTCTCAGTACGAGGAGGTCTCAGTACGAGGAGGTCTCAGTACGAGGAGGTCTCAGTACGAGGAGGTCTCAGTACGAGGAGGTCTCAGTACGAGGAGGTCGCAGTATAAGGAGGTCTCAGTATGAGGAGGTCTCTGACCAAGGAGGTCTCAGTATGAGGTGGTCTCAGTACGTGGAGGTCTCAGTACGAGGAGGTCTCAGTACGAGGAGGTCTCAGTACGAGGAGGTCTCAGTACGAGGAGGTCTCAGTATGAGGAGGTCTCAGGTCAGTATGAGGAGGTCTCAGTACGAGGAGGTCTCAGTACGAGGAGGTCTCAGTACGAGGAGGTCTCAGTATGAGGAGGTCTCAGTATGAGGAGGTCTCAGGTCAGTATGAGGAGGTCTCAGTATGAGGAGGTCTCAGGTCAGTATGAGGAGGTCTCAGTATGAGGAGGTCTCAGGTCAGTATGAGGAGGTCTCAGGTCAGTATGAGGAGGTCTCAGTATGAGGAGGTCTCAGGTCAGTATGAGGAGGTCTCAGTATGTGGAGGTCTCAGGTCAGAATGAGGAGGTCTCAGTATGAGGAGGTCTCAGGTCAGTATGAGGAGGTCTCAGGTCAGTACGAGGAGGTCTCAGTACGAGGAGGTCTCAGTACGAGGAGGTCTCAGTATGAGGAGGTCTCAGTATGAGGAGGTCTCAGTATGAGGAGGTCTCAGTATGTGGAGGTCTCAGGTCAGTATGAGGAGGTCTCAGAATGAGGGGGTCTCAGGTCAGTATGAGGAGGTCTCAGTATGAGGAGGTCTCAAGTCAGTATGAGGAGGTCTCAGTATGAGGAGGTCTCAGTATGAGGAGGTCTCAGTATGATGAGGTCTCAGAATGAGGGGGTCTCAGGTCAGAATGAGGAAGTCTCAGTACGAGGAAGTCTCAGTATGAGGAGGTGTCAGTACGAGGAAGTCTCAGTACGAGGAGGTCTCAGTATGTGGAGGTCTCAGGTCAGTATGAGGAGGTCTCAGTACGAGGAGGTCTCAGTATGTGGAGGTCTCAGGTCAGAATGAGGAGGTCTCAGTATGAGGAGGTCTCAGTATGAGGAGGTCTCAGTACGAGGAGGTCTCAGTACGAGGAGGTCTCAGTATGAGGAGGTCTCAGTATGTGGAGGTCTCAGGTCAGTATGTGGAGGTCTCAGGTCAGTACGAGGAGGTCTCAGTACGAGGAGGTCTCAGTACGAGGAGGTCTCAGTATGAGGAGGTCTCAGGTCAGTACGAGGTCTCAGTATGAGGTCTCAGGTCAGTATGAGGAGGTCTCAGGTAAATATGAGGTCTCAGTACGAGGAGGTCTCAGTATGAGGAGGTCTCAGGTCAGTATGAGGAGGTCTCAGGTCAGTATGAGGTCTCAGTACGAGGAGGTCTCAGTATGAGGTCTCTGTATGAGGTCTTTAGCCTCATGCTCATGTTGTCCCTGTCTAGAAACAACCCTAATGCTTATACCTTCAACAGAATTATTTCAGATCCACATTGCCTAAGGAGGAGAGACAACAGTCGGAGTTGCAACTGAACAGGGCTGTAAGGAGGAGAGACAACAGTCGGAGTTGCAACTGAACCGGGCTGTTACCTCTGAACGTATATGATCCTTGAGATGCTGCAGTTTCTCCTGATTTATTAGAGACGAAAAAAAAGGTTCTGTACCATTTCCTGTATAGGTTATAGAAGACCAAGGTTCTGTACCATTTCCTGTATAGGTCATAGAAGACCAAGGTTCTGTACCATTTCCTGTATAGGTCATAGAAGACCAGGGTTCTGTACCATTTCCTGTATAGGTTATAGAAGACCAAGGTTCTGTACCATTTCCTGTATAGGTCATAGAAGACCAAGGTTCTGTGCCATTTCCTGTATAGGTTATAGAAGACCAAGGTTCTGTGCCATTTCCTGTTTAAGTTATAGGTGCAGTACAGACTGACAGAACGGTCTGGATGTGTCCTAAATGGAACCGTAATCCGTATTCAGGGTTTCCCAAAGCCAGTCCTCCAGAACCCCCAACAGCCCAACTCCAGTCCTCCAGAACCCCCAACAGCCCAACTCCAGTCCTCCAGAACCCTCAACAGCCCAACTCCAGTCCTCCAGAACCCTCAACAGCCCAACTCCAGTCCTCCAGAACCCCCAACAGCCCAACGCCAGTCCTCCAGAACCCCACACATCCAATCCTTGGTCCTACAGTACCCAAACAGCCCAACTCCAGTCCTCCACTACCCCTAACAGCCCAACTCCTGTCCTCCAGTACCCCCAGCAGCCCAACTCCAGTACCCCCAACAGCCCAACTCCAGTCCTCCAGAACCCCCAACAGCCCAACTCAGTCCTCCAGAACCCCCAACAGCCCAACTCCTGTCCTCCAGTACCCCCAGCAGCCCAACTCCAGTACCCCCAACAGCCCAACTCCAGTCCTCCAGAACCCCCAACAGCCCAGCTCCAGTCCTCCAGAACCCCAACAGCCCAACTCCAGTCCTCCAGAACCCCCAACAGCCCAACTCCAGTCCTCCAGAACCCCAACAGCCCAACTCCAGTCCTCCAGAACCCCCAACAGCCCAACTCCAGTACTCCAGAACCCCAACAGCCAAACTCTGGTCCTCCAGAACCCCCAACAGCCCAACTCCAGTCCTCCAGAACCCCCAACAGCACATCACCAGTTCTCCAGAAGCCCAACGTCAGTTCTCCAGAACCCCCAACAGCCCAGCTCCAGTCCTCCAGGGACCCCCAACAGCCCAACTCCAGTCCTCCAGAACCCCCAACAGCCCAACTCCATGCCTCCAGAACCCCCAACAGCCCAACTCCAGTCCTCCAGATCCCCCAACAGCCCAACTCCAGTCCTCCAGTACCCCCAACAGCCCAGCTCCAGTCCTCCAGTACCCCCAACAGCCCAACTCCAGTCCTCCAGTCCCCCAACAGCCCAACTCCAGTCCTCCAGTCCCCCAACAGCCCAACTCCAGTCCTCCAGAACCCTCAACAGCCCAACTCCAGTCCTCCAGAACCCCCAACAGCCCAACTCCAGTCCTCCAGAACCCCCAACAGCCCAACTCCAGTCCTCCAGAACCCCACACAGCCAATCCTTGGTCCTACAGTACCCAAACAGCCCAACTCCAGTCCTCCACTACCCCTAACAACCCAACTCCAGTCCTCCACTACCCCTAACAGCCCAACTCCAGTCCTCCAGTACCCCTAACAGCCCAACTCCAGTCCTCCAGTACTCCCAAGTGCCCAACTCCAGTCCTCCAGTACCCCCAGCAGCCCAACTCCAGAACTCCAGTACCCCCAACAGCCCAACTCCAGTCCTCCAGTACCCCCAGCAGCCCAACTCCAGAACTCCAGTACCCCCAGCAGCCCAACTCCAGAACTCCAGTACCCCCAACAGCCCAACTCCAGTCCTCCAGTACCCCCAGCGGCCCCAATCTAGTCCTCCAGTACCCCAACAGTGCAACTCCAGTCCTCCAGTACCCCCAACAGCCCAACTCCAGTCCTCCAGTACCCACAACAGCCCAACTCCAGTCCTCCAGTATCCCCAACAGTACACATTTTTGTTGTAGCCTTTGACACCTGAATCAACTCATCAATGGTTTGATGATTAGTTGACACGTTGAATCAGGTGTGCTTGTCTGGGCTACTATTGAAAGGTGTACTGCTGATGGGTAGTGGAGGACTGGAGTCGGGAAACACTGCCCTATAGTGCACTACTTTAAACCAGAGCCCTTTGGAATAGGGAATAGGTTTCCTTTTGGGATGCAGCCTACGTGTCAGAAGACAGAAATGGCAGCTAAAGAATCTGATGGCATCATCATGCTCTCTGTCTGGCATCATCCTGCTCTCTGTCTGGCATCATCATGCTCTCTGTCTGGCATCATCCTGCTCTCTGTCTGGCATCATCCTGCTCTCTGTCTGACATCATCATACTCTCTGTCTGACATCATCATGCTCCTTGTCTGACATCATCATGCTCTCTGTCTGGCATCATCATGCTCCTTGTCTGGCATCATCATGCTCTCTGTCTGGCATCATCATGCTCTCTGTCTGACATCATCCTGCTCTCTGTCTGACATCATCATGCTCTCTGTCTGACATCATCCTGCTCTCTGTCTGGCATCCTCATGCTCTCTGTCTGTGTCTGACATCATCCTGCTCTCTGTCTGACATCATCCTGCTCTCTGTCTGACATCATCATGCTCTCTGTCTGACATCATCATGCTCTCTGTCTGGCATCCTCATGCTCTCTGTCTGGCATCATCATGCTCTCTGTCTGACATCATCATGCTCTCTGTCTGGCATCATCATGCTCCTTGTCTGGCATCATCATGCTCCTTGTCTGACATCATCATGCTCTCTGTCTGACATCATCATGCTCCTTGTCTGGCATCATCATGCTCCTTGTCTGGCATCATCATGCTTTCTGTCTGACATCATCATGCTCTCTGTCTGACATCATCATGCTCTCTGTCTGGCATCATCATGCTCTCTGTCTGGCATCATCATGCTCCTTGTCTGGCATCATCATGCTCCTTGTCTGGCATCATCATGCTTTCTGTCTGGCATCATCATGCTCTCTGTCTGGCATCATCATGCTCCTTGTCTGACATCATCATGCTCTCTGTCTGACATCATCATGCTCTCTGTCTGGCATCATCATGCTCCTTGTCTGACATCATCATGCTCTCTGTCTGACATCATCATGCTCCTTGTCTGGCATCATCATGCTCCTTGTCTGGCATCATCATGCTTTCTGTCTGGCATCATCATGCACGCTGGAATGGCCCTACTCTCTGTCTGGCATCATCAAGCACTCTGGCATTGCCCTGCTCTCTGTCTGGAATTATCAAGCTCTCTGTCTGGCATCATCATGCTCCTTGTCTGGCATCATCATGCTTTCTGTCTGGCATCATCATGCACTCTGGAATGGCCCTACTCTCTGTCTGGCATCATCAAGCACTCTGGCATTGCCCTGCTATCTGTCTGGAATTATCAAGCTCTCTGTCTGGCATCATCATGCTCTCTGTCTGGCATCATCCTGCTCTCTGTCTGGCATCACCATGCTCTCTGTCTGGCATCATCATGCTCTCTGTCTGGCATCACCGATGCTCTCTGTCTGGCATTCCCCTGCTCTCAGTCTGGCATCTCCCTGCTCTCTGTCTGGCATTCCCCTGCTCTCAGTCTGGCATCTCCCTGCTCTCTGTCTGGCATCATCCTGCTCTCTGTCCGTCATCATCCTGCTCTCTGCCTGGCATCATCATGCTCTCTGTCTGGCATCACCATGCTCTCTGTCTGGCATCACTGATGCTCTCTGTCTGGCATCCCCGTGCTCTCTGTCTGGCATCTCCCTGCTCTCTGTCTGGCATCACCGTGCTCTCTGTCTGGCATCACCGTGCTCTCTGTCTGGCATCACCGTGCTCTCTGTCTGGCATCACCGTGCTCTCTGTCTGGCATCACCGTGCTCTCTGTCTGGCATCACCGTGCTTTCTGTCTGGCATCACCATGCTCTCTGTCTGGCATCTCCCTGCTCTCTGTCTGGCACCATAATGCTCTCTGTCTGGCTCTCTCTCAAATCAATTCAAAGGGTTTTATTGTCATGGGAAACACATTGCCAAAGCAAGTAAAACAGACAACTAAAGTGAAATAAACGATGAAGGAACCCCTGGAATGAGGAGTGTCCAAACTGTTGACTGGTACTGAACATATTACCAAGGTTACTGTGGAGATGGATCACACAAACATCATTATAAAAATAGCCTAAAATGACATACCCAAATCTAACTGCCTGTAGCTCAGGACCTGAAGCAAGGATGTGCATATTCTTGGTACCATTTGAAAGGAAACACTTTGAAGTTTGTGGAAATGTGAAATGAATGTAGGAGAATAAAACACAACAGATCTGGTAAAAGAAAATACAAAGCAAAAAAAACATGCGTTTTCTATTTTAGAAATGCAAGAGAATGGCCATAATATCATATAGGAGATTAGGTGCAATCTAGATGTTGACCCTACTTGACAAGTACTGAGTCATAAACTAGGTCTACTAGGTCTACTTGTGATACTGGTGGTTTGTTTAAATAGCAGGTTAGGATTACTAACGTGGCAGGTTAGGATTACTAACGTGGCAGGTTAGGATTACTAACGTGGCAGGTTAGGATTACTAACGTGGCAGGTTAGGATTACTAACGTGGCAGGTTAGGATTACTAACGTGGCAGGTTAGGATTACTAACGTGGCAGGTTAGGATTACTAACGTGGCAGGTTAGGATTACTAACGTGGCAGGTTAGGATAGATAACTAACGTGGCAGGTTAAGATAACTAACGTGGCAGTTTAGGATTACTAACGTGGCAGTTTAGGATTACTAACGTGGCAGGGTAGGATAACTAATTTGGCAGGTTAGGATTACTAACGTGGCAGGTTAGGAGACTGAGGTTAAGGTTTTGCAGAAGGGTTAAGTTTAGCTAAAATGCTACATTTGTCAACAACTGTTATCCCCGACGTGACAACTATATGGAACTGTAATGGTAGCTACAATGGTACAAACCATCCCCTCATCTTCTCCTCCCTTCCGCTCATCCTCAACTCCCCTCTCCTCCCCCTCATCCTCTATTCTCCTCACTTAACCTCTCCTCTTCTGTCCTGTTGTCTCCCCTCCTATCTCCACTTATTCTCTTCCCCCTCGTCTCCCCATCCCTCACTCTTCTCATCATTCTCTCCTTCTCCTCATCCTGCTCATCCAAAAATATACATGTGATTAAAAATTCATGACTAGGGGAGAAAGAGAAACCATTTAAATAATGGTTGAGATAGAGCCACTTCTACATCTGTCCCTAAAGGTATGAACACTTCTACATCTGTCCCTAAAGGTATAAACACTTCTACATCTGTCCCTAAAGGTCTAACACTTCTACATCTGTCCCTAAGGGTACAACACTTCTACATCTGTCCCTAAAGGTATAAACACTTCTACATCTGTCCCTAAAGGTACAACACTTCAACATATGTCCCTAAAGGTATAAACACTTCTACATCTGTCCCTAAAGCTATAAACACTTCTACATCTGTCCCTAAAGGTACAACACTTCAACATATGTCCCTAAAGGTATAAACACTTCTACATCTGTCCCTAAAGGTGTAAACACTTCTACATCTGTCCCTAAAGGTACAACACTTCTACATCTGTCCCTAAAGGCACAACACTTCTACATCTGTCCCTAAAGGTACAAACACTTCTACATCTGTCCCTAAAGGTACAACACTTCTACATCTGTCCCTAAAGGTACAACACTTCTACATCTGTCCCTAAAGGTATAACACTTCTACATCTGTCCCTAAAGGTACAAACACTTCTACATCTGTCCCTAAAGGTATAAACACTTCTACATCTGTCCCTAAAGGTTTAACACTTCTACATCTGTCCCTAAAGGTATAAACACTTCTACATCTGTCCCTAAAGGCACAACACTTCTACATCTGTCCCTAAAGGTATAAACACTTCTACATCTGTCCCTAAAGGTACAAACACGTCTACATCTGTCCCTAAAGGCACAACACTTCTACATCTGTCCCTAAAGGTATAAACACTTCTACATCTGTCCCTAAAGGTATAAACACTTCCACATCTGTCCCTAAAAGGTACAACACTTCTACATCTGTCCCTAAAGGTATAAACACTTCTACATCTGTCCCTAAAGGTCTAACACTTCTACATCTGTCCCTAAAGGCACAACACTTCTACATCTGTCCCTAAAGGTATAAACACTTCTACATCTGTCCCTAAAGGTACAACACTTCCACATCTGTCCCTAAAGGTACAACACTTCTACATCTGTCCCTAAAGGTACACCACTTCTACATCTGTCCCTAAAGGTACAACACTTCTACATCTGTCCCTAAAGGTATAAACACTTCTACATCTGTCCCTAAAGGTATAAACACTTCTACATCTGTCCCTAAAGGTATAAACACTTCTACATCTGTCCCTAAAGGTATAAACACTTCTACATCTGTCCCTAAAGGTACAACACTTCTACATCTGTCCCTAAAGGTACAAACACTTCTACATCTGTCCCTAAAGGTACAACACTTCTACATCTGTCCCTAAAGGTATAAACACTTCTACATCTGTCCCTAAAGGTATAAACACTTCTACATCTGTCCCTAAAGGTACAACACTTCTACATCTGTCCCTAAAGGTACAAACACTTCTACATCTGTCCCTAAAGGTACAACACTTCTACATCTGTCCCTAAAGGTATAAACACTTCTACATCTGTCCCTAAAGGTATAAACACTTCTACATCTGTCCCTAAAGGTATAAACACTTCTACATCTGTCCCTAAAGGTATAAACACTTCTACATCTGTCCCTAAAGGTATAAACACTTCTACATCTGTCCCTAAAGGTATAAACACTTCTACATCTGTCCCTAAAGGTATAAACACTTCTACATCTGTCCCTAAAGGTATAAACACTTCTACATCTGTCCCTAAAGGTACAACACTTCAGGATTCTGTCTGTGTGCCAGACCGGGCTGCATTTCTTCCGTGACATTAAATTTGATCTGTTTTTTAAAATCTGATTTGTTTCTGCTTGCATCAGTTACCTGATGTGGAATAGAGTTCCATGTGGTCATGTCTCTATGTACTACTGTGTGTTTCCCAGAGTCTGTTCTGGACTTGGGGACTGTGAAGATACTTTTTGTGGCAGGTCTTGTGGGGTATGTGTGGGTGTCTAAGCTGTGTGCTAGTCATTTGAACAGACTTGCTCTGTGGAATGACTCTGGCGGGAATAGCAGCTTTTTACGGGCTCCTCACCAATTGTGCTATTTTGTGTATTCAAATCAAATCAAATCAAATTTATTTATATAGCCCTTCGTACATCAGCTGATATCTCAAAGTGCTGTACAGAAACCCAGCCTAAAACCCCAAACAGCAAACAATGCAGGTGTAAAAGCACGTATTATTCTTTTGTTGGTGCTGATCTTAACTGTTTCCGTACATGTAATGTTTCCACCATCGTTACCTATGACCGGAAAGATCTTCTGGACATCAGAACAGCCGTCACTCAACCTCGAATTTGGACGAGGACTTCTACTTCACCGAGTCGGAGGCCAAGGACATATTGATTATCCTGGGATCATTTCAAATCTCAGACACTCGGAGAAGGAGGTGGGGCTATAAGAGCCCGGCGTGCGGGATACCCAACGAGACTAAATCGAAGAGTGAATAAACCGCCTCTATTGGTGAACGTGCAATCACCGGAGAATAAACTGGACGAGCTCCGTTCGAGACTATCCTATCAAAGTGAAGAATTGTAATATCCAATGTTTATCTGAGTTGTGGCTGAACAAAGAAAAATGGAAATTATAAATTTAACTCTCTTATCTATACATCGGCAGGACAGAACAGCAACGTCAGGAAGCTCAGGGAAGGGGGTGAGTGTCTCTTTTTAACAACTGGTACATGACCTCTAATATTTATGAAGTTTCGAGGTTCTGCTCTCCTGAGTTAGAATACCTCATGATAAGCTACAGACCATACTATTTACTCAGAAAGTATTCATCTATATTCATCTATATACAGTGACCGTAAACCATGGATTACAGGCAACATCTGCACTGAGCTAAAGGCTAACATCTGCACTGAGCTAAAGGCTAACATCTGCACTGAACTAAAGGCTAACATCTGCACTAAGCTAAAGGCTAACATCTGCACTGAGCTAAAGGCTAACATCTGCACTGAGCTAAAGGCTAACATATGCACTGAGCTAAAGGCTAACATCTGCACTGAGCTAGGCTAACATCTGCACTAAGCTAAAGGCTAACATCTGCACTGAGCTAAAGGCTAACATCTGCACTGAGCTAAAGACCAACATCTGCACTGAGCTAAAGGCTAACATCTGCACTGAGCTAAAGACCAACATCTGCACTGAGCTAAAGGCTAAAGCTGACACTTTCAAGGAGCGGTACACTAATCCGGACGCTTCTAAGAAATCCTGCTACGCCCTCTGACGAACCATCAAACAGGCAACGCATCAGGACCAAGATCACATCCTACTACACCGGCTCTGACGCTCGTCGGATGTGTTGTATTAATCATTTCACTGTGAGGTCTACTACACCTGTTGTATTCAGCATTTCACTGTGAGGTCTACTACACCTGTTGTATTCAGCATTTCACTGTAAGGTCTACTACACCTGTTGTATTCAGCATTTCACTGTGAGGTCTACTACACCTGTTGTATTCAGCATTTCACTAAGGTCTACTACACCTGTTGTATTCAGCATTTCACTAAGGTCTCCTACACCTGTTGTATTCAGCATTTCACTGTAAGGTCTACTACACCTGTGGTATTCAGTATTTCACTGTGAGGTCTACTACACCTGTTGTATTCAGCATTTCACTGTGAGGTCTACTACACCTGTTGTATTCAGCATTTCACTGTAAGGTCTACTACACCTGTTGTATTCAGCATTTCACTGTGAGGTCTACTACACCTGTTGTATTCAGCATTTCACTGTGAGGTCTACTACACCTGTTGTATTCAGCATTTCACTGTGAGGTCTACTACACCTGTTGTATTCAGCATTTCACTGTGAGGTCTACTACACCTGTTGTATTCAGCATTTCACTGTGAGGTCTACTACACCTGTTGTATTCAGCATTTCACTGTGAGGTCTACACCTGTTGTATTCAGCATTTCACTGTGAGGTCTACTACAGCTGTTGTATTCAGCATTTCACTGTGAGGTCTACTACACCTGTTGTATTCAGCATTTCACTGTAAGGTCTACTACACCTGTTGTATTCAGCATTTCACTGTGAGGTCTACTACACCTGTTGTATTCAGCATTTCACTGTGAGGTCTACTACACCTGTTGTATTCATCATTTCACTGTATGGTCTCCTACACCTGTTGTATTCAGCATTTCACTGTGAGGTCTACTACACCTGTTGTATTCAGCATTTCACTGTAAGGTCTACTACACCTGTTGTATTCAGCATTTCACTGTAAGGTCTACTACACCTGTTGTATTCAGCATTTCACTGTGAGGTCTACTACACCTGTTGTATTCAGCATTTCACTGTGAGGTCTACTACACCTGTTGTATTCATCATTTCACTGTATGGTCTCCTACACCTGTTGTATTCAGCATTTCACTGTGAGGTCTACTACACCTGTTGTATTCAGCATTTCACTGTAAGGTCTACTACACCTGTTGTATTCAGCATTTCACTGTAAGGTCTACTACACCTGTTGTATTCAGCATTTCACTGTAAGGTCTACTACACCTGTTGTATTCAGCATTTCACTGTAAGGTCTACTACACCTGTTGTATTCAGCATTTCACTGTAAGGTCTACTACACCTGTTGTATTCAGCATTTCACTGTAAGGTCTACTACACCTGTTGTATTCAGCATTTCACTGTAAGGTCTACTACACCTGTTGTATTCAGCATTTCACTGTGAGGTCTACTACACCTGTTGTATTCATCATTTCACTGTGAGGTCTACTACACCTGTTGTATTCATCATTTCACTGTATGGTCTCCTACACCTGTTGTATTCAGCATTTCACTGTGAGGTCTACTACACCTGTTGTATTCAGCATTTCACTGTAAGGTCTACTACACCTGTTGTATTCAGCATTTCACTGTAAGGTCTACTACACCTGTTGTATTCAGCATTTCACTGTAAGGTCTACTACACCTGTTGTATTCAGCATTTCACTGTGAGGTCTACTACACCTGTTGTATTCAGCATTTCACTGTAAGGTCTACTACACCTGTTGTATTCAGCATTTCACTGTAAGGTCTACTACACCTGTTGTATTCAGCATTTCACTGTGAGGTCTACTACACCTGTTGTATTCAGCATTTCACTGTGAGGTCTACTACACCTGTTGTATTCAGCATTTCACTGTGAGGTCTACTACACCTGTTGTATTCAGCATTTCACTGTAAGGTCTACTACACCTGTTGTATTCAGCATTTCACTGTAAGGTCTACTACACCTGTTGTATTCAGCATTTCACTGTGAGGTCTACTACACCTGTTGTATTCAGCATTTCACTGTAAGGTCTACTACACCTGTTGTATTCAGCATTTCACTGTGTGGTCTACTACACCTGTTGTATTCAGCATTCCACTGTAAGGTCTACTGCACCTGTTGTATTCAGCATTTCACTGTGAGGTCTACTACACCTGTTGTATTCAGCATTTCACTGTGAGGTCTACTACACCTGTTGTATTCAGCATTCCACTGTAAGGTCTACTACACCTGTTGTATTCAGCATTTCACTGTGAGGTCTACTACACCTGTTGTATTCAGCATTTCACTGTAAGGTCTACTACACCTGTTGTATTCAGCATTTCACTGTAAGGTCTACTACACCTGTTGTATTCAGCATTTCACTGTGAGGTCTACACCTGTTGTATTCAGCATTTCACTGTAAGGTCTACTACACCTGTTGTATTCATCATTTCACTGTAAGGTCTACTACACCTGTTGTATTCAGCATTTCACTGTGAGGTCTACCTACACCTGTTGTATTCAGCATTTCACTGTAAGGTCTACTACACCTGTTGTATTCAGCATTTCACTGTAAGGTCTACTACACCTGTTGTATTCAGCATTTCACTGTGAGGTCTACTACATCTGTTGTATTCAGCATTTCACTGTGAGGTCTACTACACCTGTTGTATTCAGCATTTCACTGTAAGGTCTACTACACCTGTTGTATTCAGCATTTCACTGTAAGGTCTACTACACCTGTTGTATTCAGCATTTCACTGTAAGGTCTACTACACCTGTTGTATTCAGCATTTCACTGTAAGGTCTACTACACCTGTTGTATTCAGCATTTCACTGTAAGGTCTACTACACCTGTTGTATTCAGCATTTCACTGTAAGGTCTACTACACCTGTTGTATTCAGCATTTCACTGTAAGGTCTACTACACCTGTTGTATTCAGCATTTCACTGTAAGGTCTACTACACCTGTTGTATTCAGCATTTCACTGTAAGGTCTACTACACCTGTTGTATTCAGCATTTCACTGTAAGGTCTACTACACCTGTTGTATTCAGCATTTCACTGTCAGGTCTACTACACCTGTTGTATTCAGCATTTCACTGTGAGGTCTACTACACCTGTTGTATTCAGCATTTCACTGTGAGGTCTACTACACCTGTTGTATTCAGCATTTCACTGTGAGGTCTACTACACCTGTTGTATTCAGCATTTCACTGTGAGGTCTACTACACCTGTTGTATTCAGCATTTCACTGTAAGGTCTACTACACCTGTTGTATTCAGCATTTCACTGTGAGGTCTACTACACCTGTTGTATTCAGCATTTCACTGTGAGGTCTACTACACCTGTTGTATTCAGCATTTCACTGTGAGGTCTACTACACCTGTTGTATTCAGCATTTCACTGTGAGGTCTACTACACCTGTTGTATTCAGCATTTCACTGTGAGGTCTACTACACCTGTTGTATTCAGCATTTCACTGTGAGGTCTACTACACCTGTTGTATTCAGCATTTCACTGTGAGGTCTACTACACCTGTTGTATTCAGCATTTCACTGTGAGGTCTACTACACCTGTTGTATTCAGCATTTCACTGTGAGGTCTACTACACCTGTTGTATTCAGCATTTCACTGTAAGGTCTACTACACCTGTTGTATTCAGCATTTCACTGTGAGGTCTACTACACCTGTTGTATTCAGCATTTCACTGTAAGGTCTACTACACCTGTTGTATTCAGCATTTCACTGTGAGGTCTACTACACCTGTTGTATTCAGCATTTCACTGTGAGGTCTACTACACCTGTTGTATTCAGCATTTCACTGTAAGGTCTACTACACCTGTTGTATTCAGCATTTCACTGTAAGGTCTACTACACCTGTTGTATTCACCATTTCACTGTAAGGTCTACTACACCTGTTGTATTCGGCGCATGTGACTCATCCATTTTTATTTGATATAGGGAATAGGGTACCATTTTGGATGCACTTCAAGGTTACTTTCATCTCCCGCTGATGTCACCGTAACAACGGCGTGGTTTCCACGGAGACGAGGCATCAGTCTGTCTAGGGATCCATTTGGGAGGCAGCTTCAGAAGGAGAGGCATCTGGACAACAGGTAGGATAAAGCTACTGAGTTCTGTTTCCACGGTTACCATCCACAGCACCACGGGTTACTAGTCAGTCAGTCCCTCTCTAAATCAATGACAGGTCATTATGGGGTTTGATCTCTGTGTATCTGAAGGTCTATTCATGACCAGTGTCTACATAGTGAAAACTGCAGATTTCTACGTTTTGAACGAAAATATATACAAAATATATACAAAAAGTGATGAAACATTAAAAAAAGAAAAATGTGATTTTCAAACACTAGGAGAATCACAATTTTATTTTCTCTTTATTTAACTAGGTAAGTCAGTTAAGAACAAATTATTATTTCCAATGACGGCCTAGGAACAGTGGGTTAACTGCCGACAGATTTGTACCTTGTCAGCTCGGGGATTTGAACTTGCCCAACACTCTAACCACTAGGCTACCCTGCCGCCCCAATAACATGGGGGAAAACACCCTTCCTAAATACCTCTGGCTAGAAACTAGTTTTAATCCTACTCTGTGATGTCACAGACAGGCATTTCCTAAATACCTCTGGCTAGAAACTAGTTTTAATCCTACCCTGTGGGTCACAGAGAGGCATTTCCTAAATACCTCTGGCTAGAAACTAGTTTTAATCCTACCCTGTGATGTCACAGAGAGGCATTTCCTAAATACCTCTGGCTAGAAACGAGTTTTAATCCTACCCTGTGATGTCACAGAGGCATTTCCTAAATACCTCTGGCTAGAAACTAGTTTTAATCCTACCCTGTGATGTCACAGAGGCATTTCCTAAATACCTCTGGCTAGAAACTAGTTTTAATCCTACCCTGTGATGTCACAGAGGCATTTCCTAAATACCTCTGGCTAGAAACTAGTTTTAATCCTACCCTGTGATGTCACAGAGAGGCATTTCCTAAATACCTCTGGCTAGAAACTAGTTTTAATCCTACCCTGTGATGTCACAGAGAGGCATTTCCTAAATACCTCTGGCTAGAAACTAGTTTTAATCCTACCCTGTGATGTCACAGAGAGGCATTTCCTAAATACCTCTGGCTAGAAACTAGTTTTAATCCTACCCTGTGATGTCACAGAGGCATTTCCTAAATACCTCTGGCTAGAAACTAGTTTTAATCCTACCCTGTGATGTCACAGAGAGGCATTTCCTAAATACCTCTGGCTAGAAACGAGTTTTAATCCTACCCTGTGATGTCACAGAGAGGCATTTCCTAAATACCTCTGGCTAGAAACTAGTTTTAATCCTACCCTGTGATGTCACAGAGGCATTTCCTAAATACCTCTGGCTAGAAACTAGTTTTAATCCTACCCTGTGATGTCACAGAGAGGCATTTCCTAAATACCTCTGACTAGAGACTAGTTTTAATCCTACCCTGTGATGTCACAGAGAGGCATTTCCTAAATACCTCTGGCTAGAAACTAGTTTTAATCCTACCCTGTGATGTCACAGAGGCATTTCCTAAATACCTCTGGCTAGAAACTAGTTTTAATCCTACCCTGTGGGTCACAGAGAGGCATTTCCTAAATACCTCTGGCTAGAAACTAGTTTTAATCCTACCCTGTGGGTCACAGAGAGGCATTTCCTAAATACCTCTGGCTAGAAACTAGTTTTAATCCTACTCTGTGATGTCACAGAGAGGCATTTCCTGAAAAGCTTCCTTCTCTGTTTAACCAGATCACAGAAATGTTTACAGTTGAAGTCGAAAGTTTACATACACTTAGGTTGGAGTCATTAAAACTCGCTTTTTCAACCACTCAACACATTTCTTGTCAGTTAGGACATCTACTTTGTGCATGACAAAAGTAATTATTCCAACACTTGTTTACAGACAGATTATTTCAACATATAATTCACTGTATCACAATGCCAGTGGGTCAGAAGTTTACATACACTAAGTTGACTGTGCCTTTAAACAGCTTGGAAAATTCCAGAAAATGATTTCATGGCTTTACAAGCTTCTGATAGGCTAATTGACATCATTTGAGTCAATTGGAGGTGTGGATGTATTTCAAGGCCTACCTTCAAACTCAGAGCCTCTTTGCTTGACATCATGGGAAAATCAGCCAAGAAAGACCTCAGAAAATAAATTGTAGCTCTCTGGTTCATCCTTGGGAGCATTTTCCAAATGCCTGAATGTACCACGTTCATCTGTACAAACAATAGTACGCAAGTTTAAACACCATGGGACCACGCAGCCGTCATACCGCTCAGGAAGGAGATGCGTTCTGTCTCCTAGAGATGAACGTACTTTGGTGTGAAAAGTGCAAATCAATCCCAGAACAACAGCAAAGGACCTTGTGAAGATGCTGGAGGAAACAGGTACAAAAGTGTCTATATCCACAGTAAAACGAGTCCTATATCGACATAACCTGAAAGGCTGCTCAGGCAAGGAAGAAGCCA
The DNA here is from genome assembly GCF_034236695.1 of Oncorhynchus nerka. Classification (NCBI taxonomy): domain Eukaryota; kingdom Metazoa; phylum Chordata; class Actinopteri; order Salmoniformes; family Salmonidae; genus Oncorhynchus; species Oncorhynchus nerka. Next base: position 112,723 of record NW_027040394.1, on the reverse strand, counting down.
CTGCTCCAAAACCGCCATTAAAAAAAGCCAGTCTTCAGTTTGCAACTGCACATGGGGACAAAGATAGTACTTTTTGGAGAAATGTCCTCTGGTCTGATGAAACAAAAATTTTGGGAGAAAATCTCAACCGTGAAGCACGGGAGTGGCAGCATCATGTTGTGGGGGTGGCTGCATCATGTTGTGGGGGTGGCAGCATCATGTTGTGGGAGTGGCAGCATCATGTTGTGGGAGTGGCAGCATCATGTTGTGGGAGTGGCAGCATCATGTGGGAGTGGCAGCATCATGTTGTGGGAGTGGCAGCATCATGTTGTGGGAGTGGCAGCATCATGTTGTGGGAGTGGCAGCATCATGTTGTGGGGGTGGCAGCATCATGTTGCGGGGGTGGCAGCATCATGTTGCGGGGGTGGCAGCATCATGTTGCGGGGGTGGCAGCATCATGTTGCGAGGGTGGCAGCATCATGTTGCGGGGGTGGCAGCATCATGTTGCGGGGGCGGCAGCATCATGTTGTGGGGGCGGCAGCATCATGTTGTGGGGGTGGCAGCATCATGTTGTGGGGGCGGCAGCATCATGTTGTGGGGGTGGCAGCATCATGTTGTGGGGGTTGCAGCATCATGTGGGAGTGGCAGCATCATGTTGCGGGGGTGGCAGCATCATGTTGCGGGGGTGGCAGCATCATGTTGTGGGAGTGGCAGCATCATGTTGTGGGAGTGGCAACATGTTGTGGGAGTGGCAGCATCATGTTGTGGGGGTGGCAGCATCATGTTGTGGGAGTGGCAACATCATGTTGTGGGAGTGGCAGCATCATGTTGTGGGAGTGGCAGCAACATGTTGTGGGAGTGGCAGCATCATGTTGTGGGGGTGGCAGCATCATGTTGTGGGAGTGGCAGCATCATGTTGTGGGAGTGGCAGCATCATGTTGTGGGAGTGGCAGCATCATGTTGTGGAGTGCAGCAGCATCATGTTGTGGGAGTGGCAGCATCATGTTGTGGGGGTGGCAGCATCATGTTGCGGGGGGTGGCAGCATCATGTTGCGGGGGTGGCAGCATCATGTTGCGGGGGTGGCAGCATCATGTTGTGGGAGTGGCAGCATCATGTTGTGGGGTGGCAGCATCATGTTGTGGGAGTGGCAGCATCATGTTGTGGGAGTGCAGCATCATGTTGGGAGTGGCAGCATCATGTTGTGGGAGTGGCAGCATCATGTTGTGGGAGTGGCAGCATCATGTTGTGTGGCAGCATCATGTTGTGGGGGTGGCAGCATCATGTTGCGGGGGTGGCAGCATCATGTTGCGGGGGTGGCAGCATCATGTTGTGGGGGTGGCAGCATCATGTTGCGGGGTGGCAGCATCATGTTGCGGGGGTGGCAGCATCATGTTGCGGGGTGGCAGCATCATGTTGTGGGGTGGCAGCATCATGTTGTGGGGTGGCAGCATCATGTTGTGGGGGCGGCAGCATCATGTTGTGGGGGTGGCAGCATCATGTTGTGGGGGTTGCAGCATCATGTGGGAGTGGCAGCATCATGTTGCGGGGGTGGCAGCATCATGTTGCGGGGGTGGCAGCATCATGTTGTGGGAGTGGCAGCATCATGTTGTGGGAGTGGCAACATGTTGTGGGAGTGGCAGCATCATGTTGTGGGGGTGGCAGCATCATGTTGTGGGAGTGGCAGCATCATGTTGTGGGAGTGGCAGCAACATGTTGTGGGAGTGGCAGCATCATGTTGTGGGGGTGGCAGCATCATGTTGTGGGAGTGGCAGCATCATGTTGTGGGAGTGGCAGCATCATGTTGTGGGAGTGGCAGCATCATGTTGTGGGAGTGGCAGCAACATGTTGTGGGAGTGGCAGCATCATGTTGTGGGAGTGGCAGCATCATGTTGTGGGGGGGTGGCAGCATCATGTTGCGGGAGTGGCAGCATCATGTTGCGAGGGTGGCAGCATCATGTTGTGGGGGTGGCAGCATCATGTTGTGGGAGTGGCAGCATCATGTTGTGGGGGTGGCAGCATCATGTTGTGGGAGTGGCAGCATCATGTTGTGGGGGTGGCAGCATCATGTTGTGGGGGTGGCAGCATCATGTTGTGGGGTGGCAGCATCATGTTGTGGGGGTGGCAGCATCATGTTGTGGGGGTGGCAGCATCATGTTGCGGGAGTGGCAGCATCATGTTGCGGGGGTGGCAGCATCATGTTGCGGGGGTGGCAGCATCATGTTGCGGGGGTGGCAGCATCATGTTGTGGGGGTGGCAGCATCATGTTGTGGGAGTGGCAGCATCATGTTGTGGGAGTGGCAACATGTTGTGGGGGTGGCAGCATCATGTTGTGGGGGTGGCAGCATCATGTTGTGGGAGTGGCAGCATCATGTTGTGGGAGTGGCAGCATCATGGGAGTGGCAGCATCATGTTGTGGGAGTGGCAGCATCATGTTGTGGGAGTGGCAGCATCATGTTGTGGGGGTGGCAGCATCATGTTGTGGGAGTGGCAGCATCATGTTGTGGGAGTGGCAGCATCATGTTGTGGGAGTGGCAGCATCATGTTGTGGGAGTGGCAGCAACATGTTGTGGGAGTGGCAGCATCATGTTGTGGGAGTGGCAGCATCATGTTGTGGGGGGGTGGCAGCATCATGTTGCGGGAGTGGCAGCATCATGTTGCGGGAGTGGCAGCATCATGTTGCGGGAGTGGCAGCATCATGTTGCGGGAGTGGCAGCATCATGTTGCGAGGGTGGCAGCATCATGTTGTGGGGGTGGAAGCATCATGTTGTGGGGGTGGCAGCATCATGTTGTGGGGTGGCAGCATCATGTTGTGGGGGTGGCAGCATCATGTTGCGGGGGTGGCAGCATCATGTTGCGAGGGTGGCAGCATCATGTTGTGGGGGTGGCAGCATCATGTTGGCAACATGTTGTGGGGTGGCAGCATCATGTTGCGGGGGTGGCAGCATCATGTGGGAGTGGCAGCATCATGTTGTGGGAGTGGCAGCATCATGTTGTGGGAGTGGCAGCATCATGTTGTGGGAGTGGCAGCATCATGTTGTGGGAGTGGCAGCATCATGTTGCGGGGTGGCAGCATCATGTTGCGGGGAGTGGCAGCATCATGTTGCGGGGGTGGCAGCATCATGTTTGCAGCATCATGTTGAGGGTGGCAGCATCATGTTGCGGGGGTGGCAGCATCATGTTGCGGGGGCGGCAGCATCATGTTGCGGGGGCGGCAGCATCATGTTGTGGGGGTGGCAGCATCATGTTGTGGGGGCGGCAGCATCATGTTGTGGGGGTGGCAGCATCATGTTGTGGGGGTTGCAGCATCATGTGGGAGTGGCAGCATCATGTTGCGGGGGTGGCAGCATCATGTTGCGGGGGTGGCAGCATCATGTTGTGGGAGTGGCAGCATCATGTTGTGGGAGTGGCAACATGTTGTGGGAGTGGCAGCATCATGTTGTGGGGGTGGCAGCATCATGTTGTGGGAGTGGCAGCATCATGTTGTGGGAGTGGCAGCAACATGTTGTGGGAGTGGCAGCATCATGTTGTGGGGGTGGCAGCATCATGTTGTGGGAGTGGCAGCATCATGTTGTGGGAGTGGCAGCATCATGTTGTGGGGAGCAGCATCATGTTGTGGGAGTGGCAGCAACATGTTGTGGGAGTGGCAGCATCATGTTGTGGGAGTGGCAGCATCATGTTGTGGGGGGTGGCAGCATCATGTTGCGGGAGTGGCAGCATCATGTTGCGAGGGTGGCAGCATCATGTTGTGGGGGTGGCAGCATCATGTTGTGGGAGTGGCAGCATCATGTTGTGGGGGTGGCAGCATCATGTTGTGGGAGTGGCAGCATCATGTTGTGGGGGTGGCAGCATCATGTTGTGGGGTGGCAGCATCATGTTGTGGGGTGGCAGCATCATGTTGTGGGGGTGGCAGCATCATGTTGTGGGGAGTGGCAGCATCATGTTGCGGGGAGTGGCAGCATCATGTTGCGGGGGTGGCAGCATCATGTTGCGGGGTGGCAGCATCATGTTGCGGGGTGGCAGCATCATGTTGTGGGGGTGGCAGCATCATGTTGTGGGAGTGGCAGCATCATGTTGTGTGGCAACATGTTGTGGCAGCATCATGTTGCATCATGTTGGGGTGGCAGCATCATGTTGTGGCAGCATCATGGGGTGGCAGCATCATGTTGTGGGAGTGGCAGCATCATGTTGTGGGAGTGGCAGC
>NW_027040394.1:68434-108042 GCF_034236695.1 Oncorhynchus nerka | reverse complement strand
ACCAGGCTACTTTACATCCCTACACCAGGCTACCTTACATCCCTACACCAGGCTACCTTACATCCCTACACCAGGCTACTTTACATCCCCCCTACACCAGGCTACTTTACATCCCTACACCAGGCTACTTTACATCCCTACACCAGGCTACTTTACATCCCTACACCAGGCTACTTTACATCCCTACACCAGGCTACCTTACATCCCTACACCAGGCTACCTTACATCCCTACACCAGGCTACCTTACATCCCCACACCAGGCTGCTTTACATCCCTACACCAGGCTACCTTACATCCCTACACCAGGCTACTTTACATCCCTACACCAGGCTACCTTACATCCCTACACCAGGCTACCTTTACATCCCTACACCAGGCTACTTACATCCTCACACCAGGCTACTTTACATCCCCCACCAGGCTACTTTACATCCCTACACCAGGCTACCTTACATCCCTACACCAGGCTACTTTACATCCCCACACCAGGCTACTTTACATCCCTACACCAGGCTACCTTACATCCCCACACCAGGCTACCTTTACATCCCCACACCAGGCTACCTTACATCCCTACACCAGGCTACTTTACATCCCCACACCAGGCTACCTTACATCCCTACACCAGGCTACTTTACATCCCCACACCAGGCTACTTTACATCCCCACACCAGGCTACCTTACATCCCCACACCAGGCTACTTTACATCCCCACACCAGGCTACCTTACATCCCCACACCAGGCTACTTTACATCCCCTACACCAGGCTACTTTACATCCCCACACCAGGCTACCTTACATCCCCACACCAGGCTACCTTACATCCCCACACCAGGCTACCTTTACATCCCCACACCAGGCTACCTTACATCCCTACACCAGGCTACCCATCCCCACACCAGGCTACTTTACATCCCCACACCAGGCTCCCTTACATCCCCACACCAGGCTACCTTCCACATCCCCACACCAGGCTACTTTCCATCCCCACACCAGGCTACTTTCATCCCCACACCAGGCTACCTTACATCCCTCACCAGGCTACCTTACATCCCCACACCAGGCTACCTTCCCCCCACCAGGCTACCTTACATCCCCACACCAGGCTACCTTACATCCCCACACCTCCCATACTTTACATCCCCACTCCAGGCTACTTTACATCCCCACACCAGGCTACTTTACATCCCCACACCAGGCTACCTTACATCCCCACCAGGCTCCTCTCCCCATACCTCCCCCTCCCCCCTACACCATACTGTCCTCTTCCCCACCAGGCTACTCTCCATCCCCATACCAGGCTACCTTCTCCCTCATTCCAGGCTACTTTACATCCCCCACCAGGCTCTCTTACATCCCTACACCAGGCTACTTTACATCCCCCTCACCAGGCTACCTTCATCCCTCCTCTCCTCCCTCACCCTACTCTTACATCCCATCAACTCAGTCTGTCTTTAAACTCCCCTGGAGGAGGAAACAGAAGGCCCATCTTCCAGGCATTATTAATATGTCCCCAGGTTTACTCCCCCTGGCTGGTTAGTAAACATCCCCACACCAGGCTACCTTGTGGACAACCCCAGAGGAGGGGTTCCACCCTGTTCTGTTGTGGAGGAACCAGAGGAGGGGTTCACCCTCTGTTCTGTTGTGGAGGAACCAGAGGCTACCTTCCATCCCTGTTCTGTTGTGGAGGAACCAGAGGAGGGGTTCCACGTCTGTTCTGTTGTGGAGGAACCAGAGGAGGGGTTCCACCCTCCCCAGAGGAGGGTTCCCCCCTCGTCTGTTCTGTTGTGGAGGAACCAGAGGAGGAACCAGGCTCCACTCCCTTCCTTCCTGGAGGAACCAGAGGAGGGGTTCCAACTTCTGTTCTGTTGTGGAGGAACCAGAGGAGGGGTTCCACGTCTTTCTCTCCTCTGTGGAGGAACCAGAGGAGGGGTTCCACGCCTGTTCTGTTGTGGAGGAACCAGAGGAGGGGTTCCACTCTGTTCTCCTCTGGAGGAACCAGAGGAGGGGTTCCACGTCTGTTCTGTTGTGGAGGAACCAGAGGAGGGGTTCCTCTCCTGTTCTGTTGTGGAGGAACCAGAGGAGGGGTTCCGTCTGTTCTGTTGTGGAGGAACCAGAGGAGGGGTTCATAGGAAGAAAGACACAGTGGAAAGGACAACCCTCATGTTCCTCAGCATCACTTCACTAACAACTCCTTAGACATTCACTGCATGCAACACACAAGAGTGTGTTTAGGCCACTGTGCTAAAGCCTTGTCATTCAGGTTTTAGGAAGTTTTCAGGTCTCAAGGTTGTTCACCCACCAAACCAACTCTGTTACACTCTTTTAGAGGAAACCTGATGATCCGTCCCTGAGGAGATGTTGACTGACTAGAGCTGGTCAGTCTGAAGATGCATCTCAACCGGCACCCTATTCCCTATATAGTGCACTACTTTAGATCAGAGCCCTTCGTTGCCCCCTATTCTATATAGTGCACTACTTTAGACCAGAGCCCTATGGCACCCTATTCCCTATATGTGGAGGAACTAAGAGGAGGGGTTCCCTCTGAGTTGTTAGGAGGAACCAGAGGAGGGGTTCTGAGGACTGTTCTGTTGTGGGGAACCAGAGATACAGGTTCTGGAGAAAGGAGGAACCAGAGGATATTACCATGGTCCTGTTGGGAGGAACCAGGTTAGGAGAAGGAGGGACAGGTCTGAGGACATATTATCATGGTCCTGTAGGGTACAGAGATACAGGTTAGGAGAAAGGAGAGGACAGGTCTGAGGACATATTATCATGGTCCTGTAGGACAGAGATACAGGTTAGGAGAAAGGAGGGACAGCTCTGAGGACATATTACCATGGTCCTGTAGGGTACAGAGATACAGGTTAGGAGAAAGGTTGAGGACAGCCTGAGGACATATTATCATGGTCCTGTAGGGTACAGAGATACAGGTTAGGAGAAAGGAGAGGACAGCTCTGAGGACATATTACCATGGTCCTGTAGGGTACAGAGATACAGGTTAGGAGAAAGGAGAACAGCTCTGAGGACATATTACCATGGTCCTGTAGGGTACAGAGATACAGGTTAGGAGAAAGGAGAGGACAGCTCTGAGGACATATTACCATGGTCCTGTAGGGTACAGAGATACAGGTTGTTCAGGAGAAAGGAGAGGACAGCTCTGAGGACATATTACCATGGTCCTGTAGGGTACAGAGATACAGGTTAGGAGAAAGGAGAGGACAGCTCTGAGGACATATTACCATGGTCCTGTAAGGTACAGAGATACAGGTTAGGAGACCAATTCCCTAGCTCTGGGACATATTACCATGGTCCTGTAGGGTACAGAGATTTAGGAGAAAGGAGAGGACAGCTCTGAGGACATATTACCATGGTCCTGTATTGGTACAGAGATACAGGTTAGGAGAAAGGAGAGGACAGGTCTGAGGACATATTACCATGGTCCTGTAGGGTACAGAGATACAGGTTAGGAGAAAGGAGAGGACAGCTCTGAGGACATATTACCATGGTCCTGTAGGGTACAGAGATACAGGTTAGGAGAAAGGAGAGGACAGGTCTGAGGACATATTATCATGGTCCTGTAGGGTACAGAGATACAGGTTAGGAGAAAGGAGAGGACAGGTCTGAGGACATATTATCATGGTCCTGTAGGGTACAGAGATACAGGTTAGGAGAAAGGAGAGGACAGCTCTGAGGACATATTACCATGGTCCTGTAGGGTACAGAGATACAGGTTAGGAGAAAGGAGAGGACAGCTCTGAGGACATATTACCATGGTCCTGTAGGGTACAGAGATACAGGTTAGGAGAAAGGAGAGGACAGCTCTGAGGACATATTACCATGGTCCTGTAGGGTACAGAGATACAGGTTAGGAGAAAGGAGAGGACAGCTCTGAGGACATATTACCATGGTCCTGTAGGGTACAGAGATACAGGTTAGGAGAAAGGAGAGGACACTGGATGTCTTGTCCTGGATGACATGAAATAAACAATGTAAAGACGGCCTATAATCTCCGGTCCTGAGTTGTGTCTAAAACATTGCGTAACCCAGGTGACATCGCAGCCAATCGAAAGCATTTATCTGAGTGCCCAATCTGTCTTACCGGCCAAATCTGTTACCGTGCAGGGCTGTTACGAGATGTTCTGTGTTGTCCTGAATGGCACTCTATTCCCTTATGTAGTGCACTGCTTGTGCCCGGGGCTATAGGGCTCTGGTCTAAGGTGATGCACTATGTAGAGAAAAGGGTGGCATTTGGGACACAGTCGTAATTAACAGACAAACAGGAGATTACCCATCTGACTGTGTTAGTTTGTACAATACATTATATCTACTTGGTGCACTCCTAAATGGTAAACATGGCCCTATAACATGGCCCTATAACATGGCCCCATAATATGGCCCTATAACATGGCCCTATAACATGGCCCTATAACATGGCCCTGTAACATGGCCCTATAACATGGCCCTATAACATGGCCCTATAATATGGCCCTATAACATGGCCCTATAACACGGCTCTATAACATGGATCTATAACATGACCCTATAACATGACCCTATAACATGGCCCTGTAACATGGCCCTATAACATGGCCCCATAATATGGCCCTATAACATGGCCCTATAACATGGCCCTATAACATGGCCCTGTAACATGGCCCTATAACATGGCCCTGTAACATGGCCCTATAACATGGCCCTGTAACATGGCCCTATAACATGGCCCTGTAACATGGCTCTATAACATGGCCCTGTAACATGGCCCTATAACATGGCTCTATAACATGGCTCTATAACATGACTCTATAACATGGCCCTATAACATGGCCCTGTAACATGGCTCTATAACATGGCCCTATAACATGGCCCTATAACACGGCCCTATAACATGGCCCTATAACATGGCCCTGTAACATGGCTCTATAACATGGCCCTATAACATGGCCCTATAATATGGCCCTGTAACATGGCCCTGTAACATGGCTCTATAACATGGCCCTATAACATGGCCCTATAACATGGCCCTATAACATGGCCCTGTAACATGGCTCTATAACATGGCCTATAACATGGATATAACATGGCCCATAACATGGCCCCATAACATGGCCCTATAACATGGCCCTATAACATGGCTAATATGGCCTATAACATGGCTCTATAACATGGCCCTATAACATGGCCCTATAATATGGCCCCGTGGCTCTATAACATGGCCCTGTAACATGGCTCTATAACATGGCTCTATAACATGGATCTATAACATGACCCTATAACATGGCCCTATAACATGGCCCTATAACATGGCCCTATAACATGGATCTATAACATGACTCTATAACATGGCCCTATAACATGGCTCTATAACATGGCTCTATAACATGGCCCTATAACATGGCTCTATAACATGGCTCTATGGGAATAGTTATGAGTGTGCAGTAGATAATAGGTACACTGAATTAATCTATGCAGGAAGGCCCAAAGGCACTGAGCAATCAACCAAAGAGGGAGCTTAGCATCAGCACTATTCCGTTTTCAATCCAGGAAGTGAAAATGCACAAGCAGGAATTCAAAATTGCCCATATTATGATTTGACCTATCTTAAGACTAACTGACCCCAGCCCTGCTCCATTGGAAAAGATTCATTAGGTGTTGTATTGGAAAATATTAATTAGGTGTTGTATTGGAAAATATTAATTAGGTGTTGTATTGGAAAAGATTAATTAGGTGTTGTATTGGAAAAGATTAATTAGGTGTTGTATTGGAAAAGATTAATTAGGTGTTGTATTGGAAAATATTAATTAGGTGTTGTATTGGAAAAGATTAATTAGGTGTTGTATTGGAAAAGATTAATTAGGTGTTGTATTGGAAAATATTAATTAGGTGTTGTATTGGAAAATATTAATTAGGTGTTGTATTGGAAAATATTAATTAGGTGTTGTATTGGAAAAGATTAATTAGGTGTTGTATTGGAAAAGATTAATTAGGTGTTGTATTGGAAAAGATTAATTAGGTGTTGTATTGGAAAAGATTAATTAGGTGTTGTATTGGAAAAGATTCTGTAGGTGTTGTATTGGAAAATATTAATTAGGTGTTGTATTGGAAAAGATTCTGTAGGTGTTGTATTGGACAAGATGAATTAGGTGTTGTATTGGAAAATATTAATTAGGTGTTGTATTGGAAAATATTAATTAGGTGTGTATTGGAAAAGATTAATTAGGTGTTGTATTGGAAAATATTAATTAGGTGTTGTATTGGAAAATATTAATTAGGTGTTGTATTGGAAAATATTAATTAGGTGTTGTATTGGAAAATATTAATTTTCGTTACCAACCACCCTTGTTCCCCGCCCACGAGGTTGAGGTTGCGGTATCCTGGACAACACCCTGTCGTTCTCAGCTAACATCAAGGCGGTGGCCCGTTCCTGTAGGTTCATGCTCTACAACATCCGCAGAGTACGACCCTGCCTCACACAGGAAGCGGCGCAGGTCAAATCAAATCAAATCAAATCAAATCAAATTTTATTTGTCACATACACATGGTTAGCAGATGTTAATGCGAGTGTAGCGAAATGCTTGTGCTTCTAGTTCCGACAATGCAGTGATAACCAACAAGTAATCTAACTAACAATTCCAAAACTACTGTCTTATACACAGTGTAAGGGGATAAGGAATATGTACATAAGGATATATGAATGAGTGATGGTACAGAGCAGCATACAGTAGATGGTATCGAGTACAGTATATACATATGAGATGACAAAGTAAACAAAGTGGCATAGTTAAAGTGGCTAGTGATACATGTATTACATAAGGATGCAGTCGATGATGTAGAGTACAGTATATACGTATGCATATGAGATGAATAATGTAGGGTAAGTAACATTATATAAGGTAGCATTGTTTAAAGTGGCTAGTGATATATTTACATCATTTCCCATCAATTCCCATTATTAAAGTGGCTGGAGTTGGGTCAGTGTCAATGACAGTGTGTTGGCAGCAGCCACTCAATGTTAGTGATTGCTGTTTAACAGTCTGATGGCCTTGAGATAGAAGCTGTTTTTCAGTCTCTCGGTCCCAGCTTTGATGCACCTGTACTGACCTCGCCTTCTGGATGATAGCGGGGTGAACAGGCAGTGGTTTGGGTGGTTGATGTCCTTGATGATCTTTATGGCCTTCCTGTAACATCGGGTGGTGTAGGTGTCCTGGAGGGCAGGTAGTTTGCCCCGGTGATGCGTTGTGCAGACCTCACTACCCTCTGGAGAGCCTTACGGTTGAGGGCGGAGCAGTTGCCGTACCAGGCGGTGATACAGCCCGCCAGGATGCTCTCGATTGTGCATCTGTAGAAGTTTGTGAGTGCTTTTGGTGACAAGCCGAATTTCTTCAGCCTCCTGAGGTTGAAGAGGCGCTGCTGCGCCTTCTTCACGACGCTGTCAGTGTGAGTGGACCAATTCAGTTTGTCTGTGATGTGTATGCCGAGGAACTTAAAACTTGCTACCCTCTCCACTACTGATCCATCGATGTGGATAGGGGGTGTTCCCTCTGCTGTTTCCTGAAGTCCACAATCATCTCCTTAGTTTTGTTGACGTTGAGTGTGAGGTTATTTTCCTGACACCACACTCCGAGGGCCCTCACCTCCTCCCTGTAGGCCGTCTCGTCGTTGTTGGTAATCAAGCCTACCACTGTTGTGTCGTCCGCAAACTTGATGATTGAGTTGGAGGCGTGCATGGCCACGCAGTCGTGGGTGAACAGGGAGTACAGGAGAGGGCTCAGAACGCACCCTTGTGGGGCCCCGTGTTGAGGATCAGCGGGGAGGAGATGTTGTTGCCTACCCTCACCACCTGTGGGCGGCCCGTCAGGAAGTCCAGTACCCAGTTGCACAGGGCGGGGTCGAGACCCAGGGTCTCGAGCTTGATGACGAGCTTGGAGGGTACTATGGTATTGAATGCCGAGCTGTAGTCGATGAACAGCATTCTCACATAGGTATTCCTCTTGTCCAGGTGGGTTAGGGCAGTGTGCAGTGTGGTTGAGATTGCATCGTCTGTGGACCAATTTGGGCGGTAAGCAAATTGGAGTGGGTCTAGGGTGTCAGGTAGGGTGGAGGTGATATGGTCCTTGACTAGTCTCTCAAAGCACTTCATGATGACGGAAGTGAGTGCTACGGGGCGGTAGTCGTTTAGCTCAGTTACCTTAGCTTTCTTGGGAACAGGAACAATGGTGGCCCTCTTGAAGCATGTGGGAACAGCAGACTGGTATAGGGATTGATTGAATATGTCCGTAAACACACCGGCCAGCTGGTCTGCGCATGCTCTGAGGGCGCGGCTGGGGATGCCGTCTGGGCCTGCAGCCTTGCGAGGGTTAACACGTTTAAATGTCTTACTCACCTCGGCTGCAGTGAAGGAGAGACCGCATGTTTTCGTTGCAGGCCGTGTCCTAATCCAGGCACTTGTCATCTCCCGTCTGGATTACTGCAACTCGCTGTTGGCTGGGCTCCCTGCCTGTGCCATTAAACCCCTACAACTCATCCAGAACGCCGCAGCCCGTCTGGTGTTCAACCTTCCCAAGTTCTCTCACGTCACCCCGCTCCTCCGCTCTCTCCACTGGCTTCCAGTTGAAGCTCGCATCCGCTACAAGACCATGGTGCTTGCCTACGGAGCTGTGAGGGGAACGGCACCTCAGTACCTCCAGGCTCTGATCAGGCCCTACACCCAAACAAGGGCACTGTGTTCATCCACCTCTGGCCTGCTCGCCTCCCTACCACTGAGGAAGTTCAGTTCCCGCTCAGCCCAGTCAAAACTGTTCGCTGCTCTGGCCCCCCAATGGTGGAACAAACTCCCTCACGACGCCAGGACAGCGGAGTCAATCACCACCTTCCGGAGACACCTGAAACCCCACCTCTTTAAGGAATACCTAGGATAGGATAAAGTAATCCTTCTCACCCCCCCTCCCCTTAAAAGATTTAGATGCACTATTGTAAAGTGGCTGTTCCACTGGATGTCATAAGGTGAACGCACCAATTTGTAAGTCGCTCTGGATAAGAGCGTCTGCTAAATGACTTATATGTAAATGTAAATGTAAATTGGTCCCTTTGAAATTGACCATGTCATTAACCCCTCTGCGCCTGAAACTCCCAGCCTTTCTCAGGATCCATCCTACCCTCCACGTATCCCTAATTAAACCTGTCTCCTCCTGCAGCAGCTCCTCCACCCCCTCGGCTTATCGATGACCATCCTGCCTCTACCGTCCGGCGGCTTCTGGACGTGCGCCGTCGCGGTCGTGGCTGGCAGTACCTGGTGGCCTGGAAGGGATACGGGCCTGAAGAGCGCTGCTGGGTGCCCAGCTGTCACATTCTGGACCCCTCCCTCTTGCGGGATTTCTATACCTCACACCCAGATAAACCTGGTCGGGCGCCAGGTGGCGCCTGTAGACGGGGGTACAGTCACATCTGTTCCTGCAACGCCCTCTACTGCTCATCCTGTGTTTCCTTGACCTGCCGCCACTCCCCCAGGACTCTATCTCCCTCTCTGTGTGATTGTGTGGGCGGAGACAGGTGTGCTGGAGTCAGAGCAGGTCCCCACCAGCTGCAACCTGTTCCATAATCAAGACCTACAAATACTCTGCCGGATCGTAATCTCTGCTCAGTCAGTCTACGCTTCTAGCCGTTTGTTACTATTAGATCCTGTTGTGCCTGTTTTCCTTGCCTGACGCTGTTTTCTTCTCCGCTACAGTTCTGCCCGATCTGACTCTGGTCCTTGTCTCCAGTCCCACGTCTCATCACCCTGCTACTCTGTCCTGGATTCCCCTCCGGACCTGCTTACCCTGTGCCAACCCCTCTCGCTCCAGCCTCAGCCTCCGCACCTGGTTTCCTGCAACCCACCTGAGCTTCCCGTTGCCTGCACACCATCTTCCCCTTGTGTTTCAATAAATACCTTGGTTACTTCATCCAAGTCCCCTCATCTGAGTCTGCTCTTGGTTTCCCCTGTTCCACTCTGCGTAACAAGGTCATCAGGAAGTCCAGGTCTTCTAGATGGTGTGATGAAAGAGCCAAGTCATCAGGAAGTCCAGGTCTTCTAGATGTTGTGATGAAAGAGCCAAGTCATCATGAAGTCAAGGTCTTCTAGATGAGTGGGTCCATTGTATTCCTCTTGCCTGATCTTCTGTTGTTCGTCACATGACCCAGTCTCCATCATATTCCTCTTGCCTGATCGTCTGTTTGTCACATGACCCAATCTCCATCATATTCCTCTTGCCTGTTGAAGAGAGGAGGGACCCAGTCTACTGTCAGGTTGAAGAGTAAGGCTGACGTCACACAACCTTTACGAACTCCAGCCTTCACAGCAAAGCTCATGTCGCTCGTTCCCACAGTGCATGAAAAGTTGCTGAAGTACTGTTTTATGATGTTAACAACATGGCTCGGGGATTCATAAGATCTTCCATAGGCTTTCGCGCTGAATGCCTTCTGGAAGTCAATAGAGTTGATGTAAAGTTGAGTTTTCGTTGCCACCGACCTAATCCAGTATTGTCATGAATATTGATTATGATGACCAATCTAATCCAGTGATTGACATGAATATTGATTATGATGACCAATCTAATCCATTATTGTCATGAATATTGATTATGATGACCAATCTAATCCAGTATTGTTGTGAATATTGATTATGATGACCGACCTAATCCAGTATTGTCATGAAAATGGATTATGATGACCAATCTAATATTGTTATGAATATTGATTATGATGACCAATCTAATCCAGTATTGTTATGAATATTGATTATGATGACCAATCTAATCCAGTATTGCTGGGACCAGGGAACAAAGCTGAGACCCTCCTCTCTTCAACTGGGGCCAGGGAACAAAGCTGAGACCCTCCTCTCTTCAACTGGGACGAGGGAACAAAGCTGAGACCCTCCTCTCTTCAACTGGGACTAGGGAACAAAGCTGAGACCCTCCTCTCTTCAACTGGGACAAAGGAACAAAGCTGAGACCCTCCTCCATTCAACTGGGACAAGGGAACAAAGCTGAGACCCTCCTCTCTTCAACTGGGACGAGGGAAGAAAGCTGAGACCCTCCTCTCTTCAACTGGGACCAGGGAACAAAGCTGAGACCCTCCTCTCTTCAACTGGGACAAGGGAACAAAGCTGAGACCCTCCTCTCTTTAACTGGGACAAGGGAACAAAGCTGAGACCCTCCTCTCTTCAACTGGGACAAGGGAACAAAGCTGAGACCCTCCTCTCTTCAACTGAGACAAGGGAACAAAGCTGAGACCCTCCTCTCTTCAACTGAGACAAGGGAACAAAGCTGAGACCCTCCTCTCTTCAACTGGAACAAGGGAACAAAGCTGAGACCCTCCTCTCTCCAACTGAGACAAGGGAACAAAGCTGAGACCCTCCTCTCTTCAACTGAGACCAGGGAACAAAGCTGAGACCCTCCTCTCTTCAACTGGGACAAGGGAACAAAGCTGAGACCCTCCTCTCTTCAACTGGGACCAGGGAACAAAGCTGAGACCCTCCTCTCTTCAACTGGGACCAGGGAACAAAGCCGAGACCCTCCTCTCTTCAACTGGGACCAGGGAACAAAGCTGAGACCCTCCTCTCTTCAACTGGGACAAGGGAACAAAGCTGAGACCCTCCTCTCTTCAACTGGGACAAGGGAACAAAGCTGAGACCCTCCTCTCTTCAACTGGGACCAGGGAACAAAGCTGAGACCCTCCTGTCTTCAACTGGGACCAGGGAACAAAGCTGAGACCCTCCTCTCTTCAACTGGGACAAGGGAACAAAGCTGAGACCCTCCTCTCTTCAACTGGGACCATGGAACAAAGCTGAGACCCTCCTCTCTTCAACTGGGACCAGGGAACAAAGCTGAGACCCTCCTCTCTTCAACTGGGACAAGGGAACAAAGCTGAGACCCTCCTCTCTTCAACTGAGACAAGGGAACAAAGCTGAGACCCTCCTCTCTTCACCTGAGACCAGGGAACAAAGCTGAGACCCTCCTTACTTCAACTGGGACAAGGGAACAAAGCTGAGACCCTCCTCTCTTCAACTGGGACCAGGGAACAAAGCCGAGACCCTCCTCTCTTCAACTGGGACCAGGGAACAAAGCTGAGACCATCCTCTCTTCAACTGGGACAAGGGAACAAAGCTGAGACCCTCCTCTCTTCAACTGGGACAAGGGAACAAAGCTGAGACCCTCCTCTCTTCAACTGGGACCAGGGAACAAAGCTGAGACCCTCCTGTCTTCAACTGGGACCAGGGAACAAAGCTGAGACCCTCCTCTCTTCAACTGGGACAAGGGAACAAAGCTGAGACCCTCCTCTCTTCAACTGGGACCAGGGAACAAAGCTGAGACCCTCCTCTCTTCAACTGGGACCAGGGAACAAAGCTGAGACCCTCCTCTCTTCAACTGGGACCAGGGAACAAAGCTGAGACCCTCCTCTCTTCAACTGGGACCAGGGAACAAAGCTGAGACCCTCCTCTCTTCAACTGGGACTAGGGAACAAAGCTGAGACCCTCCTCACTTCAACTGGGACAAAGGAACAAAGCTGAGACCCTCCTCTATTCAACTGGGACAAGGGAACAAAGCTGAGACCCTCCTCTCTTCAACTGGGACCAGGGAACAAAGCTGAGACCCTCCTCTCTTCAACTGGGACCAGGGAACAAAGCTGAGACCCTCCTCTCTTCAACTGGGACAAGGGAACAAAGCTGAGACCCTCCTCTCTATAACTGGGACAAGGGAACAAAGCTGAGACCCTCCTCTCTTCAACTGGGACAAGGGAACAAAGCTGAGACCCTCCTCTCTTCAACTGAGACAAGGGAACAAAGCTGAGACCCTCCTCTCTTCAACTGAGACAAGGGAACAAAGCTGAGACCCTCCTCTCTTCAACTGAGACAAGGGAACAAAGCTGAGACCCTCCTCTCTTCAACTGGAACAAGGGAACAAAGCTGAGACCCTCCTCTCTTCAACTGGGACAAGGGAACAAAGCTGAGACCCTCCTCTCTTCAACTGGGACCAGGGAACAAAGCTGAGACCCTCCTCTCTTCAACTGGGACCAGGGAACAAAGCCGAGACCCTCCTCTCTTCAACTGGGACCAGGGAACAAAGCTGAGACCCTCCTCTCTTCAACTGGGACTAGGGAACAAAGCTGAGACCCTCCTCTCTTCAACTGGGACAAAGGAACAAAGCTGAGACCCTCCTCCATTCAACTGGGACAAGGGAACAAAGCTGAGACCCTCCTCTCTTCAACTGGGACGAGGGAAGAAAGCTGAGACCCTCCTCTCTTCAACTGGGACCAGGGAACAAAGCTGAGACCCTCCTCTCTTCAACTGGGACAAGGGAACAAAGCTGAGACCCTCCTCTCTTTAACTGGGACAAGGGAACAAAGCTGAGACCCTCCTCTTCAACTGGGACAAGGGAACGAAGCTGAGACCCTCCTCTCTTCAACTGAGACAAGGGAACAAAGCTGAGACCCTCCTCTCTTCAACTGAGACAAGGGAACAAAGCTGAGACCCTCCTCTCTTCAACTGGAACAAGGGAACAAAGCTGAGACCCTCCTCTCTCCAACTGAGACAAGGGAACAAAGCTGAGACCCTCCTCTCTTCAACTGAGACCAGGGAACAAAGCTGAGACCCTCCTCTCTTCAACTGGGACAAGGGAACAAAGCTGAGACCCTCCTCTCTTCAACTGGGACCAGGGAACAAAGCTGAGACCCTCCTCTCTTCAACTGGGACCAGGGAACAAAGCCGAGACCCTCCTCTCTTCAACTGGGACCAGGGAACAAAGCTGAGATCCTCCTCTCTTCAACTGGGACAAGGGAACAAAGCTGAGACCCTCCTCTCTTCAACTGGGACAAGGGAACAAAGCTGAGACCCTCCTCTCTTCAACTGGGACCAGGAACAAAGCTGAGACCCTCCTGTCTTCAACTGGGACCAGGGAACAAAGCTGAGACCCTCCTCTCTTCAACTGGGACAAGGGAACAAAGCTGAGACCCTCCTCTCTTCAACTGGGACCATGGAACAAAGCTGAGACCCTCCTCTCTTCAACTGGGACCAGGGAACAAAGCTGAGACCCTCCTCTCTTCAACTGGGACAAGGGAACAAAGCTGAGACCCTCCTCTCTTCAACTGAGACAAGGGAACAAAGCTGAGACCCTCCTCTCTTCAACTGAGACCAGGGAACAAAGCTGAGACCCTCCTTACTTCAACTGGGACAAGGGAACAAAGCTGAGACCCTCCTCTCTTCAACTGGGACCAGGGAACAAAGCCGAGACCCTCCTCTCTTCAACTGGGACCAGGGAACAAAGCTGAGACCCTCCTCTCTTCAACTGGGACAAGGGAACAAAGCTGAGACCCTCCTCTCTTCAACTGGGACCAGGGAACAAAGCTGAGACCCTCCTCTCTTCAACTGGGACCAGGGAACAAAGGGACCCTCCTCTCTTCAACTGGGACCAGGAACAAAGCTGAGACCCTCCTCTCTTCAACTGGGACAAGGGAACAAAGCTGAGACCCTCCTCTCTTCAACTGGGACAAGGGAACAAAGCTGAGACCCTCCTCTCTTCAACTGGGACCAGGGAACAAAGCTGAGACCCTCCTGTCTTCAACTGGGACCAGGGAACAAAGCTGAGACCCTCCTCTCTTCAACTGGGACAAGGAACAAAGCTGAGACCCTCCTCTCTTCAACTGGGACCATGGAACAAAGCTGAGACCCTCCTCTCTTCAACTGGGACCAGGGAACAAAGCTGAGACCCTCCTTACTTCAACTGGGACAAGGGAACAAAGCTGAGACCCTCCTCTCTTCAACTGGGACCAGGGAACAAAGCTGAGACCCTCCTCTCTTCAACTGGGACCAGGGAACAAAGCTGAGACCCTCCTCTCTTCAACTGGGACAAGGGAACAAAGCTGAGACCCTCCTCTCTTCAACTGGGACAAGGGAACAAAGCTGAGACCCTCCTCTCTTCAACTGGGACAGGGAACAAAGCTGAGACCCTCCTGTCTTCAACTGGGACCAGGGAACAAAGCTGAGACCCTCCTCTCTTCAACTGGGACAAGGGAACAAAGCTGAGACCCTCCTCTCTTCAACTGGGACCAGGGAACAAAGCTGAGACCCTCCTCTCTTCAACTGGGACCAGGGAACAAAGCTGAGACCCTCCTCTCTTCAACTGGGACCAGGGAACAAAGCTGAGACCCTCCTCTCTTCAACTGGGACCAGGGAACAAAGCTGAGACCCTCCTCTCTTCAACTGGGACTAGGGAACAAAGCTGAGACCCTCCTCACTTCAACTGGGACAAAGGAACAAAGCTGAGACCCTCCTCTATTCAACTGGGACAAGGGAACAAAGCTGAGACCCTCCTCTCTTCAACTGGGACCAGGGAACAAAGCTGAGACCCTCCTCTCTTCAACTGGGACCAGGGAACAAAGCTGAGACCCTCCTCTCTTCAACTGGGACAAGGGAACAAAGCTGAGACCCTCCTCTCTATAACTGGGACAAGGGAACAAAGCTGAGACCCTCCTCTCTTCAACTGGGACAAGGGAACAAAGCTGAGACCCTCCTCTCTTCAACTGAGACAAGGGAACAAAGCTGAGACCCTCCTCTCTTCAACTGAGACAAGGGAACAAAGCTGAGACCCTCCTCTCTTCAACTGGGACAAGGGAACAAAGCTGAGACCCTCCTCTCTTCAACTGGGAACAGGGAACAAAGCCGAGACCCTCCTCTCTTCAACTGGGACCAGGGAACAAAGCCGAGACCCTCCTCTCTTCAACTGGGACCAGGGAACAAAGCTGAGACCCTCCTCTCTTCAACTGGGACAAGGGAACAAAGCTGAGACCCTCCTCTCTTCAACTGGGACAAGGGAACAAAGCTGAGACCCTCCTCTCTTCAACTGGGACCAGGGAACAAAGCTGAGACCCTCCTGTCTTCAACTGGGACCAGGGAACAAAGCTGAGACCCTCCTCTCTTCAACTGGGACAAGGGAACAAAGCTGAGACCCTCCTCTCTTCAACTGGGACCATGGAACAAAGCTGAGACCCTCCTCTCTTCAACTGGGACCAGGGAACAAAGCTGAGACCCTCCTTACTTCAACTGGGACAAGGGAACAAAGCTGAGACCCTCCTCTCTTCAACTGGGACCAGGGAACAAAGCCGAGACCCTCCTCTCTTCAACTGGGACCAGGGAACAAAGCTGAGACCCTCCTCTCTTCAACTGGGACAAGGGAACAAAGCTGAGACCCTCCTCTCTTCAACTGGGACAAGGGAACAAAGCTGAGACCTCCTCTCTTCAACTGGGACCAGGGAACAAAGCTGAGACCCTCCTGTCTTCAACTGGGACCAGGGAACAAAGCTGAGACCCTCCTCTCTTCAACTGGGACAAGGGAACAAAGCTGAGACCCTCCTCTCTTCAACTGGGACCAGGGAACAAAGCTGAGACCCTCCTCTCTTCAACTGGGACCAGGGAACAAAGCTGAGACCCTCCTCTCTTCAACTGGGACCAGGGAACAAAGCTGAGACCCTCCTCTCTTCACCTGGGACCAGGGAACAAAGCTGAGACCCTCCTCTCTTCAACTGGGACTAGGGAACAAAGCTGAGACCCTCCTCTTCAACTGGGACAAAGGAACAAAGCTGAGACCCTCCTCTCTTCAACTGGGACAAGGGAACAAAGCTGAGACCCTCCTCTCTTCAACTGGGACCAGGGAACAAAGCTGAGACCCTCCTCTCTTCAACTGGGACCAGGAACAAAGCTGAGACCCTCCTCTCTTCAACTGGGACAAGGGAACAAAGCTGAGACCCTCCTCTCTATAACTGGGACAAGGGAACAAAGCTGAGACCCTCCTCTCTTCAACTGGGACAAGGGAACAAAGCTGAGACCCTCCTCTCTTCAACTGAGACAAGGGAACAAAGCTGAGACCCTCCTCTCTTCAACTGAGACAAGGGAACAAAGCTGAGACCCTCCTCTCTTCAACTGAGACAAGGGAACAAAGCTGAGACCCTCCTCTCTTCAACTGGAACAAGGGAACAAAGCTGAGACCCTCCTCTCTTCAACTGGGACAAGGGAACAAAGCTGAGACCCTCCTCTCTTCAACTGGGACCAGGGAACAAAGCTGAGACCCTCCTCTCTTCAACTGAGACAAGGGAACAAAGCTGAGACCCTCCTCTCTTCAACTGGGACAAAGGAACAAAGCTGAGACCCTCCTCCTTCAACTGGGACAGGGAACAAAGCTGAGACCCTCCTCTCTTCAACTGGGACAAAGCTGAGACCCTCCTCTCTTCAACTGGGACCAGGGAACAAAGCTGAGACCCTCCTCTCTTCAACTGGGACCAGGGAACAAAGCTGAGACCCTCCTCTCTTCAACTGGGACAGGGAACAAAGCTGAGACCCTCCTCTCTTCAACTGGGACAAGGGAACAAAGCTGAGACCCTCCTCTCTTCAACTGGGACTAGGGAACAAAGCTGAGACCCTCCTGTCTTCAACTGGGACCAGGGAACAAAGCTGAGACCCTCCTCTCTTCAACTGGGACAAGGGAACAAAGCTGAGACCCTCCTCTCTTCAACTGGGACCATGGAACAAAGCTGAGACCCTCCTCTCTTCAACTGGGACCAGGGAACAAAGCTGAGACCCTCCTTCTTCAACTGGGACAAGGGAACAAAGCTGAGACCCTCCTCTCTTCAACTGGGACCAGGGAACAAACCCTCCTCTCTTCAACTGGGACCAGGGAACAAAGCTGAGACCATCCTCTCTTCAACTGGGACAAGGGAACAAAGCTGAGACCCTCCTCTCTTCAACTGGGACAAGGGAACAAAGCTGAGACCCTCCTCTCTTCAACTGGAACAAGGGAACAAAGCTGAGACCCTCCTCTCTTCAACTGAGACAAGGGAACAAAGCTGAGACCCTCCTCTCTTCAACTGGAACAAGGGAACAAAGCTGAGACCCTCCTCTCTTCAACTGGGACAAGGGAACAAAGCTGAGACCCTCCTCTCTTCAACTGGGACCAGGGAACAAAGCTGAGACCCTCCTCTCTTCAACTGAGACAAGGGAACAAAGCTGAGACCCTCCTCTCTTCAACTGGGACAAAGGAACAAAGCTGAGACCCTCCTCCATTCAACTGGGACAAGGGAACAAAGCTGAGACCCTCCTCTCTTCAACTGGGACGAGGGAAGAAAGCTGAGACCCTCCTCTCTTCAACTGGGACCAGGGAACAAAGCCGAGACCCTCCTCTCTTCAACTGGGACCAGGGAACAAAGCTGAGACCCTCCTCTCTTCAACTGGGACAAGGGAACAAAGCTGAGACCCTCCTCTCTTCAACTGGGACAAGGGAACAAAGCTGAGACCCTCCTCTCTTCAACTGGGACCAGGGAACAAAGCTGAGACCCTCCTGTCTTCAACTGGGACCAGGGAACAAAGCTGAGACCCTCCTCTCTTCAACTGGGACAAGGGAACAAAGCTGAGACCCTCCTCTCTTCAACTGGGACCATGGAACAAAGCTGAGACCCTCCTCTCTTCAACTGGGACCAGGGAACAAAGCTGAGACCCTCCTTACTTCAACTGGGACAAGGGAACAAAGCTGAGACCCTCCTCTCTTCAACTGGGACCAGGGAACAAAGCCGAGACCCTCCTCTCTTCAACTGGGACCAGGGAACAAAGCTGAGACCATCCTCTCTTCAACTGGGACAAGGGAACAAAGCTGAGACCCTCCTCTCTTCAACTGGGACAAGGGAACAAAGCTGAGACCCTCCTCTCTTCAACTGGGACCAGGGAACAAAGCTGAGACCCTCCTGTCTTCAACTGGGACCAGGGAACAAAGCTGAGACCCTCCTCTCTTCAACTGGGACAAGGGAACAAAGCTGAGACCCTCCTCTCTTCAACTGGGACCAGGGAACAAAGCTGAGACCCTCCTCTCTTCAACTGGGACCAGGGAACAAAGCTGAGACCCTCCTCTCTTCAACTGGGACCAGGGAACAAAGCTGAGACCCTCCTCTCTTCAACTGGGACCAGGGAACAAAGCTGAGACCCTCCTCTCTTCAACTGGGACTAGGGAACAAAGCTGAGACCCTCCTAACTTCAACTGGGACAAAGGAACAAAGCTGAGACCCTCCTCTATTCATCTGGGAAAAGGGATCAAAGCTGAGACCATCCTCTCTTCAACTGGGACCAGGGAACAAAGCTGAGACCCTCCTCTCTTCAACTGGGACCAGGGAACAAAGCTGAGACCCTCCTCTCTTCAACTGGGACAAGGGAACAAAGCTGAGACCCTCCTCTCTATAACTGGGACAAGGGAACAAAGCTGAGACCCTCCTCTCTTCAACTGGGACAAGGGAACAAAGCTGAGACCCTCCTCTCTTCAACTGAGACAAGGGAACAAAGCTGAGACCCTCCTCTCTTCAACTGAGACAAGGGAACAAAGCTGAGACCCTCCTCTCTTCAACTGGGACAAGGGAACAAAGCTGAGACCCTCCTCTCTTCAACTGGGACAAGGGAACAAAGCTGAGACCCTCCTCTCTTCAACTGGGACCAGGGAACAAAGCTGAGACCCTCCTCTCTTCAACTGGGACCAGGGAACAAAGCTGAACCCTCCTCTCTTCAACTGGGACAAGACCCTCCTCCTCTCTTCAACTGGGACAAGGGAACAAAGCTGAGACCCTCCTCTCTTCAACTGGGACCAGGGAACAAAGCTGAGACCCTCCTGTCTTCAACTGGGACCAGGGAACAAAGCTGAGACCCTCCTCTCTTCAACTGGGACAAGGGAACAAAGCTGAGACCCTCCTCTCTTCAACTGGGACCATGGAACAAAGCTGAGACCCTCCTCTCTTCAACTGGGACCAGGGAACAAAGCTGAGACCCTCCTTACTTCAACTGGGACAAGGGAACAAAGCTGAGACCCTCCTCTCTTCAACTGGGACCAGGGAACAAAGCCGAGACCCTCCTCTCTTCAACTGGGACCAGGGAACAAAGCTGAGACCATCCTCTCTTCAACTGGGACAAGGGAACAAAGCTGAGACCCTCCTCTCTTCAACTGGGACAAGGGAACAAAGCTGAGACCCTCCTCTCTTCAACTGGGACCAGGGAACAAAGCTGAGACCCTCCTGTCTTCAACTGGGACCAGGGAACAAAGCTGAGACCCTCCTCTCTTCAACTGGGACAAGGGAACAAAGCTGAGACCCTCCTCTCTTCAACTGGGACCAGGGAACAAAGCTGAGACCCTCCTCTCTTCAACTGGGACCAGGGAACAAAGCTGAGACCCTCCTCTCTTCAACTGGGACCAGGGAACAAAGCTGAGACCCTCCTCTCTTCAACTGGGACCAGGGAACAAAGCTGAGACCCTCCTCTCTTCAACTGGGACTAGGGAACAAAGCTGAGACCCTCCTAACTTCAACTGGGACAAAGGAACAAAGCTGAGACCCTCCTCTATTCAACTGGGAAAAGGGAACAAAGCTGAGACCCTCCTCTCTTCAACTGGGACCAGGGAACAAAGCTGAGACCCTCCTCTCTTCAACTGGGACCAGGGAACAAAGCTGAGACCCTCCTCTCTTCAACTGGGACAAGGGAACAAAGCTGAGACCCTCCTCTCTATAACTGGGACAAGGGAACAAAGCTGAGACCCTCCTCTCTTCAACTGGGACAAGGGAACAAAGCTGAGACCCTCCTCTCTTCAACTGAGACAAGGGAACAAAGCTGAGACCCTCCTCTCTTCAACTGAGACAAGGGAACAAAGCTGAGACCCTCCTCTCTTCAACTGGGACAAGGGAACAAAGCTGAGACCCTCCTCTCTTCAACTGGGACAGGGAACAAAGCCGAGACCCTCCTCTCTTCAACTGGGACAGGGAACAAAGCCGAGACCCTCCTCTCTTCAACTGGGACCAGGGAACAAAGCTGAGACCCTCCTCTCTTCAACTGGGACAAGGGAACAAAGCTGAGACCCTCCTCTCTTCAACTGAGACCCTCCTGTCTTCAAGGGACAGGGAACAAAGCTGAGACCCTCCTCTCTTCAACTGGGACCAGGGAACAAAGCTGAGACCCTCCTCTCTTCAACTGGGACCAGGGAACAAAGCTGAGACCCTCCTCTCTTCAACTGGGACAAGGGAACAAAGCTGAGACCCTCCTCTCTTTAACTGGGACAAGGGAACAAAGCTGAGACCCTCCTCTCTTCAACTGGGACAAGGGAACAAAGCTGAGACCCTCCTCTCTTCAACTGAGACAAGGGAACAAAGCTGAGACCCTCTCCTCTCTTCAACTGAGACAAGGGAACAAAGCTGAGACCCTCCTCTCTTCAACTGGGACAAGGGAACAAAGCTGAGACCCTCCTCTCTTCAACTGGGACCAGGGAACAAAGCTGAGACCCTCCTCTCTTCAACTGGGACCAGGGAACAAAGCTGAGACCCTCCTCTCTTCAACTGGGACCAGGGAACAAAGCTGAGACCCTCCTCTCTTCAACTGGGACCAGGGAACAAAGCTGAGACCCTCCTCTCTTCAACTGGGACTAGGGAACAAAGCTTCCTCAAACTGGGACAAAGGAACAAAGCTGAGACCCTCCTCTATTCAACTGGGACAAGGGAACAAAGCTGAGACCCTCCTCTCTTCAACTGGGACCAGGAACAAAGCTGAGACCCTCCTCTCTTCAACTGGGACCAGGGAACAAAGCTGAGACCCTCCTCTCTTCAACTGGGACAAGGGAACAAAGCTGAGACCCTCCTCTCTATAACTGGGACAAGGAACAAAGCTGAGACCCTCCTCTCTTCAACTGGGACAAGGGAACAAAGCTGAGACCCTCCTCTCTTCAACTGAGACAAGGGAACAAAGCTGAGACCCTCCTCTCTTCAACTGAGACAAGGGAACAAAGCTGAGACCCTCCTCTCTTCAACTGGGACAAGGGAACAAAGCTGAGACCCTCCTCTCTTCAACTGGGAACAGGGAACAAAGCCGAGACCCTCCTCTCTTCAACTGGGACCAGGGAACAAAGCCGAGACCCTCCTCTCTTCAACTGGGACAAAGGAACAAAGCTGAGACCCTCCTCTATTAAACTGGGACAAGGGAACAAAGCTGAGACCCTCCTCTCTTCAACTGGGACCAGGGAACAAAGCTGAGACCCTCCTCTCTTCAACTGGGACCAGGGAACAAAGCTGAGACCCTCCTCTCTTCAACTGGGACAAGGGAACAAAGCTGAGACCCTCCTCTCTATAACTGGGACAAGGGAACAAAGCTGAGACCCTCCTGTCTTCAACTGGGACCAGGGAACAAAGCTGAGACCCTCCTCTCTTCAACTGGGACGAGGGAACAAAGCTGAGACCCTCCTCTCTTCAACTGGGACCAGGGAACAAAGCTGAGACCCTCCTCTCTTCAACTGGGACAAGGGAACAAAGCTGAGACCCTCCTCTCTTTAACTGGGACAAGGGAACAAAGCTGAGACCCTCCTCTCTTCAACTGGGACAAGGGAACAAAGCTGAGACCCTCCTCTCTTCAACTGAGACAAGGGAACAAAGCTGAGACCCTCCTCTCTTCAACTGAGACAAGGGAACAAAGCTGAGACCCTCCTCTCTTCAACTGGGACAAGGGAACAAAGCTGAGACCCTCCTCTCTTCAACTGGGACCAGGGAACAAAGCTGAGACCCTCCTCTCTTCAACTGGGACCAGGGAACAAAGCTGAGACCCTCCTCTCTTCAACTGGGACCAGGGAACAAAGCTGAGACCCTCCTCTCTTCAACTGGGACCAGGGAACAAAGCTGAGACCCTCCTCTCTTCAACTGGGACTAGGGAACAAAGCTGAGACCCTCCTCACTTCAACTGGGACAAAGGAACAAAGCTGAGACCCTCCTCTATTCAACTGGGACAAGGGAACAAAGCTGAGACCCTCCTCTCTTCAACTGGGACCAGGGAACAAAGCTGAGACCCTCCTCTCTTCAACTGGGACCAGGGAACAAAGCTGAGACCCTCCTCTCTTCAACTGGGACAAGGGAACAAAGCTGAGACCCTCCTCTCTATAACTGGGACAAGGGAACAAAGCTGAGACCCTCCTCTCTTCAACTGGGACAAGGGAACAAAGCTGAGACCCTCCTCTCTTCAACTGAGACAAGGGAACAAAGCTGAGACCCTCCTCTCTTCAACTGAGACAAGGGAACAAAGCTGAGACCCTCCTCTCTTCAACTGGGACAAGGGAACAAAGCTGAGACCCTCCTCTCTTCAACTGGGAACAGGGAACAAAGCCGAGACCCTCCTCTCTTCAACTGGGACCAGGGAACAAAGCCGAGACCCTCCTCTCTTCAACTGGGACCAGGGAACAAAGCTGAGACCCTCCTCTCTTCAACTGGGACAAGGGAACAAAGCTGAGACCCTCCTCTCTTCAACTGGGACCAGGGAACAAAGCTGAGACCCTCCTGTCTTCAACTGGGACCAGGGAACAAAGCTGAGACCCTCCTCTCTTCAACTGGGACGAGGGAACAAAGCTGAGACCCTCCTCTCTTCAACTGGGACAAGGGAACAAAGCTGAGACCCTCCTCTCTTCAACTGAGACAAGGGAACAAAGCTGAGACCCTCCTCTCTTCAACTGAGACAAGGGAACAAAGCTGAGACCCTCAAGGGAACAAAGCTGAGACCCTCCTCTCTTCAACTGGGACCAGGGAACAAAGCTGAGACCCTCCTCTCTTCAACTGGGACCAGGGAACAAAGCTGAGACCCTCCTCTCTTCAACTGGGACCAGGGAACAAAGCTGAGACCCTCCTCTCTTCAACTGGGACCAGGGAACAAAGCTGAGACCCTCCTCTCTTCAACTGGGACTGGGCTGAGACCCTCCTCACTTCAACTGGGACAAAGGAACAAAGCTGAGACCCTCCTCTCTTCAACTGGGACAAGGGAACAAAGCTGAGACCCTCCTCTCTTCAACTGGGACCAGGGAACAAAGCTGAGACCCTCCTCTCTTCAACTGGGACCAGGGAACAAAGCTGAGACCCTCCTCTCTTCAACTGGGACAAGGGAACAAAGCTGAGACCCTCCTCTCTTTAACTGGGACAAGGGAACAAAGCTGAGACCCTCCTCTCTTCAACTGGGACAAGGGAACAAAGCTGAGACCCTCCTCTCTTCAACTGAGACAAGGGAACAAAGCTGAGACCCTCCTCTCTTCAACTGAGACAAGGGAACAAAGCTGAGACCCTCCTCTCTTCAACTGGGACAAGGGAACAAAGCTGAGACCCTCCTCTCTTCAACTGGGAACAGGGAACAAAGCCGAGACCCTCCTCTCTTCAACTGGGACCAGGGAACAAAGCCGAGACCCTCCTCTCTTCAACTGGGACCAGGGAACAAAGCTGAGACCCTCCTCTCTTCAACTGAGACAAGGGAACAAAGCTGAGACCCTCCTCTCTTCAACTGGGACAAGGGAACAAAGCTGAGACCCTCCTCTCTTCAACTGTGACAAGGGAACAAAGCTGAGACCCTCCTCTCTTCAACTGAGACCAGGGAACAAAGCTGAGACCCTCCTCTCTTCAACTGGGACAAGGGAACAAAGCTGAGACCCTCCTCTCTTCAACTGGGACCAGGGAACAAAGCCGAGACCCTCCTCTCTTCAACTGGGACCAGGGAACAAAGCCGAGACCCTCCTCTCTTCAACTTGGACCAGGGAACAAAGCCGAGACCCTCCTCTCTTCAACTGGGACAAGGGAACAAAGCTGAGACCCTCCTCTCTTCAACTGGGACCAGGGAACAAAGCTGAGACCCTCCTGTCTTCAACTGGGACCAGGGAACAAAGCTGAGACCCTCCTCTCTTCAACTGGGACCAGGGAACAAAGCTGAGACCCTCCTCTCTTCAACTGGGACAAGGGAACAAAGCTGAGACCCTCCTCTCTTCAACTGGGACCATGGAACAAAGCTGAGACCCTCCTCTCTTCAACTGGGACCAGGGAACAAAGCTGATGGTTTTCCCACAATTGCATTTTGAAATGTTATACGATCATAACCCATTTTTGTCTCTCAAGTGCGTAGTGGAAGAGGAGACTGGCTCCCCTTCACCACAGCAGCAGGCTACAACGAGGACATAGGCAGAGGGGGGCTGGGCAGACATTCTCATCACAGGATAATGAGGATAATGCCCTTTACTGTACGACCAAATCGTGGTTTTAGCTGGCCATAAAAACAGAGGACGTTTTGCGTTGCCAATTCAGATCCAGGATGTTGAGTGTCTGTCACGCCCTGACCATAGAGAGCCTTTTTATTCTCTATGTTTGGTTAAGGTGTGACTAGGGTGGGTAATCTAGGTTGTTGTATTTCTATGTTGGCCTGGTATGGTTCCCAATCAGAGGCAGCTGTTTATCGTTGTCTCTGATTTCCTCACTGTTTGGGATCTTGTTTATCTTTTGCCTGTTAGCATGCTATTCCATTTCCCTTCCTCACTGTTTGTTGTGGGATCTTGTTTATGTGTAGTTGCCTGTTAGCATGCTATTCGTGGTCACGTTTCGGTCCTTCCTCACTGTTTGTTTGTTGTGGGATCTTGTTTATGTGTAGTTGCCTGTTAGCATGCTATTCGTGGTCACGTTTCGGTCCTTCCTCACTGTTTGTTTGTTGTGGGATCTTGTTTATGTGTAGTTGCCTGTTAGCATGCTATTCTTCGTCACGTTTCGGTCCTTCCTCACTGTTTGTTTGTTGTGGGATCTTGTTTATGTGTAGTTGCCTGTTAGCATGCTATTCTTCGTCACGTTTCGGTCCTTCCTCACTGTTTGTTTGTTGTGGGATCTTGTTTATGTGTAGTTGCCTGTTAGCATGCTATTCTTCGTCACGTTTCGGTCCTTCCTCACTGTTTGTTTGTTGTGGGATCTTGTTTATGTGTAGTTGCCTGTTAGCATGCTATTCTTCGTCACGTTTCGGTCCTTCCTCACTGTTTGTTTGTTGTGGGATCTTGTTTATGTGTAGTTGCCTGTTAGCATGCTATTCGTGGTCCTTCCCTTCACTGTTTGTTTGTTGTGGGATCTTGTTTATGTGTAGTTGCCTGTTAGCATGCTATTCGTGGTCACGTTTCGGTCCTTCCTCACTGTTTGTTTGTTGTGGGATCTTGTTTATGTGTAGTTGCCTGTTAGCATGCTATTCTTCGTCACGTTTCGGTCCTTCCTCACTGTTTGTTTGTTGTGGGATCTTGTTTATGTGTAGTTGCCTGTTAGCATGCTATTCTTCGTCACGTTTCGGTCCTTCCTCACTGTTTGTTTGTTGTGGGATCTTGTTTATGTGTAGTTGCCTGTTAGCATGCTATTCTTCGTCACGTTTCGGTCCTTCCTCACTGTTTGTTTGTTGTGGGATCTTGTTTATGTGCAGTTGCCTGTTAGCATGCTATTCTTCGTCACGTTTCGGTCCTTCCTCACTGTTTGTTTGTTGTGGGATCTTGTTTATGTGTAGTTGCCTGTTAGCATGCTATTCTTCGTCACGTTTCGGTCCTTCCTCACTGTTTGTTTGTTGTGGGATCTTGTTTATGTGTAGTTGCCTGTTAGCATGCTATTCTTCGTCACGTTTCGGTCCTTCTTCATTGTTTTTTTTGTGCGTTTCAGTTTAATAAACAGGTGGAAACCATATCCCGCTGCACCTTGGTCCGATAATTATTACCACGAACGTGACACCGTCTAACTGATGACTTTGAATCAGCCGATTAGAAAACTGTCCGGCCGTTGTCCACTGACTGTAGCGAACTGAGGAGAGCTGCTCAACATGATTTGAGGAGAAAGGCTCCAGGTTATTCATTCATTCATCGTCAACAAAAGGAGATGATTTATTTTCATCACCACTAAGGACTTTGTGTGTTTTGAATGAAAATGTACAAACACAACCAATAATAGAAGTGCTCATATTAAAGCCCTTTTTCAGCAGGTGTTGTCTTACGCAAGATAAACAATGGCTGAATTACTCTCCTATTCACAATATAACGCACTACTTTAGACCAGGCCCCATAGAGCTCTGGGCAAAAGTAGTGCACTACATAGGGAATAGGGTGCATTTGAGACACAGATAAACAATGGTAGAGTGGCCTACCAGCCTCCTGTCCCCTGTCCTCCAGTCCATTAACAGGATAACATATCACTAGACTCCATCACTAGACTCCATCACTAGACTCCATCACTAGACTCCATCACTAGACTCCATACGCCTCAATAATAAAGAAAGAGAAAAGCTACATCCTCCAGACAGACCAGTCAACCCTCCATCCTCCAGACAGACCAGTCAACCCTCCAGACAGACCAGTCAACCCTCCATCCTCCAGACAGACCAGTCAACCCTCCAGACAGACCAGTCAACCCTCCATCCTCCAGACAGACCAGTCAACCCTCCATCCTCCAGACAGACCAGTCAACCCTCCATCCTCCAGACAGACCAGTCAACCCTCCATCCTCCAGACAGATCAGTCAACCCTCCAGACAGACCAGTCAACCCTCCAGACAGACCAGTCAACCCTCCATCCTCCAGACAGACCAGTCAACCCTCCAGACAGACCAGTCAACTCTCCATCCTCCAGACAGACCAGTCAACCCTCCATCCTCCAGACAGATCAGTCAACCCTCCAGACAGACCAGTCAACCTTCCAGACAGACCAGTCAACCCTCCATCCTCCAGACAGACCAGTCAACCCTCCAGACAGACCAGTCAACTCTCCATCCTCCAGACAGACCAGTCAACCCTCCATCCTCCAGACAGACCAGTCAACCCTCCAGACAGACCAGTCAACCCTCCATCCTCCAGACAGACCAGTCAACCCTCCATCCTCCAGACAGACCAGTCAACCCTCCATCCTCCAGACAGACCAGTCAACCCTCCAGACAGACCAGTCAACCCTCCAGACAGACCAGTCAACCCTCCAGACAGACCAGTCAACCCTCCATCCTCCAGACAGATCAGTCAACCCTCCAGACAGACCAGTCAACCCTCCAGACAGATCAGATATGGAGCCTCTCACCTCCACACAGCAGAGATCACATCCATAACAGATACAACTTGCATCCCTGTACTGTACTTATTCACTCTCTCTCTCACACACACACCACACACACTCTCTCTCACACACACACCACACACACACACTCTCTCTCACACACACTCTCTCTCACACACACACCACACACACACTCTCTCTCACACACACACCACACACACTCTCTCTCTCACACACACCACACACTCTCTCACACACACACTCTCTCACACACACACCACACACTCTCTCACACACACACTCTCTCTCTCACACACACACCACACATTCTCTCTCACACACACACTCTCTCTCACACACACACCACACACACACACACACACACCACACACTCTCTCACACACACACTCTCTCTCACACACACACCACAAACCAGCACAAGGACACACACATGTGTAAATGCACAGACACACAGGTAAGCATGCAAACACACACACAAATCCGTCATAAAAAGTAATCCTTCAAAAGTTAAAAGTGAAAGGAAACTAGGAGAAATGTAATCAAATCTGCACAACAGAAAATATAGTATTGATGAAAAGCTCCCATTGATCAAAACAACGATCTGATCTCTAAATGGACAACCCTGCAGCGAAGCTCCCATTGATCTGGGAAAACAACGGTCTGATCTCTAAATGGACCTCCTCTTTTTTAACCCTGCAGCGAAGCTCCCATTGATCTGGGAAAACAACGGTCTGATCTCTAAATGGACCTCCTCTTTTTTAACCCTGCAGCGAAGCTCCCATTGATCTGGGAAAACAACGGTCTGATCTCTAAATGGACCTCCTCTTTTTTAACCCTGCAGTGAAGCTCCCATTGATCTGGGAAAACAACGGTCTGATCTCTAAATGGACCTCCTCTTTTTTTAACCCTGCAGTGAAGCTCCCATTGATCTGGGAAAACAACGGTCTGATCTCTAAATGGACCTCCTCTTTTTTTAACCCTGCAGTGAAGCTCCCATTGATCTGGGAAAACAACGGTCTGATCTCTAAATGGACCTCTCTAAATCTGGAAAACAACTCTGATCTCTTTTTTTTTAACCCTGCAGCGAAGCTCCCATTGATCTGGGAAAACAACGGTCTGATCTCTAAATGGACCTCCTCTTTTTTTAACCCTGCAGTGAAGCTCCCATTGATCTGGGAAAACAACGGTCTGATCTCTAAATGGACCTCCTCTTTTTTAACCCTGCAGCGAAGCTCCCATTGATCTGGGAAAACAACGGTCTGATCTCTAAATGGACCTCCTCTTTTTTAACCCTGCAGCGAAGCTCCCATTGATCTGGGAAAACAACGGTCTGATCTCTAAATGGACCTCCTCTTTTTTTAACCCTGCAGTGAAGCTCCCATTGATCTGGGAAAACAACGGTCTGATCTCTAAATGGACCTCCTCTTTTTTAACCCTGCAGCGAAGCTCCCATTGATCTGGGAAAACAACGGTCTGATCTCTAAATGGACCTCCTCTTTTTTAACCCTGCAGTGAAGATCCATTATGAAGCAGACTAAATGCTGCTGGATCAATGATTATGCCCCAGTCTCAAATGGCACCCTATTCCCTATATAGGGCACTACTTTAGACCAGAGCACTATGGCACCCTATTCCCTATATAGAGCACTACTTTAGACCAGAGCACTATGGCACCCTATTCCCTATATAGAGTCCACTACTTTAGACCAGAGCACTATGGCACCCTATTCCCTATATAGAGCACTACTTTAGACCAGAGCACTATGGAACCCTATTCCCTATATAGGGCACTACTTTAGACCAGAGCACTATGGAACCCTATTCCCTATATAGTGCACTACTTTAGACCAGAGCACTATGGCACCCTATTCCCTATATAGAGCACTACTTTAGACCAGAGCACTATGGCACCCTATTCCCTATATAGAGTGCACTACTTTAGACCAGAGCACTATGGCACCCTATTCCCTATATAGAGCACTACTTTAGACCAGAGCACTATGGCACCCTATTCCCTATATAGAGTGCACTACTTTAGACCAGAGCACTATGGCACCCTATTCTCTATATAGTGCACTACTTTAGACCAGAGCACTATGGCACCCTATTCCCTATATAGTGCACTACTTTAGACCAGAGCCCTCTGCCACCCTATTCCCTATATAGTGCACTACCTTAGACCACGCCCATATTGCGAAAAGGGTACAATTTGTGAAACAGTCAATATCTCAGCGTCCTCTTCATCTGTGAGCATCACTTTAATAAAGGCATCCACTAACACCACGTACAGTAGTCTAGGGAGGGAGGGGGCTGTGTGTGTGTGTGTGTGTGTGTGTGAATAACCAACCAATCACAATACGTATCCCACTGGAGATGTTTTCTCACTAACCAATCAGTGGATCTCTAGGCTTCTCTACTCTGTCCAATGTTCCAGAATGCCTACATCTGAAAGCTCCGGTCTTGTTCTGCATGTGACCACACAAGGCGCTTATGGTATTTAAAACAGCACCGTGGATAAACACCGTGCTGAAGTGGCTCCCGTTCAGACGAAGAAGAAAACAGCCACACGATACTTATAGACAACCAACCAACCATCCATCTAGTCACAGTTTGATTTGGTTCGTCCAGCGGGAACGGGTCTGTCTCTCACGGTGAGCTGAGCTTTAACAGCGTTTTGTTTTTATACAGTCGTCACCATCCAGATGTGCATCTAAGAAGACGGCGACGGCATTAAATGGACTTTCCGTTATTTTTTTTTTGGTTTGCGAGCCGACGCTGCCGGAGTTGTTCTGTCCGGATACTGTGGAGTTGATTTTTTAATAGGAAACACCTGTAGCTGAATCCGCTACACAGTCTCTAATATATTGGACTATTATTACCCACAAACCAACAGAAATGTTTTGATACACTATCTATTTTCTGCAGGCAGGCAGGGAGGGCTGGTCTCTCTGACGCCGTCGGCCATCTAATCTCCAATGCAAAAGAGCGAAGGTAAAGCCATTTACTGGTCCATTAATATCTAAGCTTCTCTCTCGGCTCTCTGTGCTGCTCGCACACAGGAACATGGATAGAGAGGAATTCGCTGTGACAAGAGCTTTGACTGGATTCGTATGGATGGTGTTCTCTTGTCCAAACTAACAAATAAAAAAAGACAGTGGAATTGAGCTCAACAAACGACCACGGTGCGTCTGGCGGTTCGCGATCACCATCCTTTTTTGTTGTTGTTGCGCATCGCTTTTAAGTAAATTAATTGAATGCATTTTTAATGTAGCCGGGGGAGATCAGAGGTGGGCTTATATTTGAATTAAAAAACAACCATGGGGGGCACAGATGAGTGTAAAACCATGCTGGATGCTCTGAACAAAGTCACAGCGTGCTACAGGCACCTGGTCATCGCGCTGGGCAGCACATCGGACTCTCAGAACCTGCGCGAGGAACTCAAAAAGACCCGGAAGAAAGCCCAGGAGCTGGCGGTGGCCAACCGGAATAAACTAACCGAGTTGCTCAAAGACAAGACCACCAGCAAGGACGACCGGGCTGAGTATGAGAGGCTATGGGTGCTGTTCACCAGCAGCATGGAGCTACTGGAAGTGGACATGAAGCGGAGTTTGGAGATAGGGCAGGAGTTCCCCCTCAAGGTGCCCACCAGACACCTCATCCAGACGGGCATGACCGGCAGCACCACCACGGTGGCCGCCAGGGCCATGTCTGTGCAGAACATGAAGTACGACGCGGACAGCAACATCGACACTGCCGACCTGAAGGAACTCCAGGCTGAGATCACCCAGGTGGGTCAGATGATGGAGGAGATGGAGATGAAGGTGCAGGTGGCTC
Organism: Oncorhynchus nerka; assembly: GCF_034236695.1. Taxonomy (NCBI): domain Eukaryota; kingdom Metazoa; phylum Chordata; class Actinopteri; order Salmoniformes; family Salmonidae; genus Oncorhynchus; species Oncorhynchus nerka. Next base: position 76,310 of record NW_027040394.1, on the reverse strand, counting down.
CGTGGGCCGTGGAGGCCAAGCAGGAGGCCGGCGCCGAGCTCAAATCCACCCTGAGCGTCCGGGAACTCCTCCGTGGGCGTCATTTCCATCTGTGAAGAGGAGCCCAAGGACGAGATAGATGAAGGAGGTGACAATAACGGCATGATCACATGCATCGCTGGGTTCATATTCGTTGCTATTGTAGTAATCGCCGGGATTCTAGGATACTTCGTAATCGGTGGATAGGATACTTAGTTCTGGACGTTTTGAGCCAGCCTGGGAATACTTCACAGATAAACAGCGGGCGCAGCTCAGAGACAGATACAGCCCGGGATGGACACTAGGCAGGTTATATGCCCGGAGAAACGGCTCTGTTGTTGAGGAGAGAGAGACTAGCGCGAGGAGCTGTCCAGACGATGAAAACTGTTACGTCTGCATCCCAAATGGCACCGATTCCACATATAGTCCTCTACTTTAGACCAGAGTCACTACAAGGCTTTATTCCACATATAGTCCTCTACTTTAGACCAGAGTCACTATAAGGCTTTATTCCACATATAGTCCTCTACTTTAGACCAGAGTCACTACAAGGCTTTATTCCACATATAGTCCTCTACTTTAGACCAGAGTCACTACAAGGCTTTATTCCACATATAGTCCTCTACTTTAGACCAGAGTCACTACAAGGCTTTATTCCACATATAGTCCTCTACTTTAGACCAGAGTCACTACAAGGCTTTATTCCACATATAGTCCTCTACTTTAGACCAGAGCCACTACAAGGCTTTATTCCACATATAGTCCTCTACTTTAGACCAGAGTCACTACAAGGCTTTATTCCACATATAGTCCTCTACTTTAGACCAGAGCCACTACAAGGCTTTATTCCACATATAGTCCTCTACTTTAGACCAGAGTCACTACAGGCTTTATTCCACATATAGTCCTCTACTTTAGACCAGAGCCACTCCCTGCTTTATTCCCATATTCCCTGCACTTTGACCAGCTCCTGCCAGGCTTTATTCCACTATAGTCCTCTACTTTAGACCAGAGTCACTACAAGGCTTTATTCCACATATAGCTCCTCTACTTTAGACCAGAGTCACCTACCAGCTCCCTTCCAGCTATGCAGTCCTCCTTTAGAGTCAGGAGCCATAAAAACAAGCAGAAGATCTGGTGGGGCATTCAAACCAAAACACACTAGCTAACTAGCTTGCCAGCTTTTTAACCAGCTATGTTGAAAGAACTGATTTTCCATTATATTCAAAGTAGGAAACCACTTCATTTTACCAGACTTAGTCCATACCCATTGAGCTATTCAAAACCAAAATCAAATCAAAATATTCAAAATAAAAAACAAATAAAAATGATTAAATATTAACTAGCTACCCTGGAGCTCCCTGCCCCTAGCACCTCCTAGCGCCAGCAACCCTGAATGGCAGCTTGCTCTCTGCCCCTGACCTCAGCGCCATGGCAACGTGTAGAATGCAGCTTTGCTGCCAGCCTTGCAGTCCTCCTAGCGCCATGGCAACGTGTCAAAACAAGCAATTTGCTCTCTGCCTAGGTGACCTCAAAGCGCCATGGCAACGTAGCATTTTAACAGCTATGTGCTGAAAGAACTCTGCCATCATGACCTCACAAGCGAAACACGTGTCAATGGCAGGGAATTTGCTCTCTGCCTAGGTGACCTCTATACGCCATGGCAACGTTAGAATGGCAGGGAATTTGCTCTCTGCCTAGGTGACCTCAAAATGGCAAAAAATGGCAGGGAATTTGCTCTCTGCCTAGGTGACCTCAAATGGCAACGTACAGAATGGCAGGGAATTTGCTCTCTGCCTAGGTGACCTCATAGCGCCATGGCAACGTGTAGAATGGCAGGGAATTTGCTCTCTGCCTAGGTGACCTCACAGCGCCATGGCAACGTGTAGAATGGCAGGGAATTTGCTCTCTGCCTAGGTGACCTCATAGCGCCATGGCAACGTGTAGAATGGCAGGGAATTTGCTCTCTGCCTAGGTGACCTCATAGCGCCATGGCAACGTGCAGAATGGCAGGGAATTTGCTCTCTGCCTAGGTGACCTCATAGCGCCATGGCAACGTGTAGAATGGCAGGGAATTTGCTCTCTGCCTAGGTGACCTCATAGCGCCATGGCAACGTGCAGAATGGCAGGGAATTTGCTCTCTGCCTAGGTGACCTCACAGCGCCATGGCAACGTGTAGAATGGCAGGGAATTTGCTCTCTGCCTAGGTGACCTCATAGCGCCATGGCAACGTGCAGAATGGCAGGGAATTTGCTCTCTGCCTAGGTGACCTCATAGCGCCATGGCAACGTGTAGAATGGCAGGGAATTTGCTCTCTGCCTAGGTGACCTCATAGCGCCATGGCAACGTGTAGAATGGCAGGGAATTTGCTCTCTGCCTAGGTGACCTCATAGCGCCATGGCAACGTGTAGAATGGCAGGGAATTTGCTCTCTGCCTAGGTGACCTCATAGCGCCATGGCAACGTGTAGAATGGCAGGGAATTTGCTCTCTGCCTAGGTGACCTCATAGCGCCATGGCAACGTGTAGAATGGCAGGGAATTTGCTCTCTGCCTAGGTGACCTCACAGCGCCATGGCAACGTGCAGAATGGCAGGGAATTTGCTCTCTGCCTAGGTGACCTCATAGCGCCATGGCAACGTGTAGAATGGCAGGGAATTTGCTCTCTGCCTAGGTGACCTCATAGCGCCATGGCAACGTGTAGAATGGCAGGGAATTTGCTCTCTGCCTAGGTGACCTCATAGCGCCATGGCAACGTGTAGAATGGCAGGGAATTTGCTCTCTGCCTAGGTGACCTCATAGCGCCATGGCAACGTGTAGAATGGCAGGGAATTTGCTCTCTGCCTAGGTGACCTCATAGCGCCATGGCAACGTGTAGAATGGCAGGGAATTTGCTCTCTGCCTAGGTGACCTCATAGCGCCATGGCAACGTGCAGAATGGCAGGGAATTTGCTCTCTGCCTAGGTGACCTCATAGCGCCATGGCAACATGTGTAGAATGGCAGGGAATTTGCTCTCTGCCTAGGTGACCTCATAGCGCCATGGCAACGTGTAGAATGGCAGGGAATTTGCTCTCTGCCTAGGTGACCTCATAGCGCCATGGCAACGTGTAGAATGGCAGGGAATTTGCTCTCTGCCTAGGTGACCTCATAGCGCCATGGCAACGTGTAGAATGGCAGGGAATTTGCTCTCTGCCTAGGTGACCTCATAGCGCCATGGCAACGTGTAGAATGGCAGGGAATTTGCTCTCTGCCTAGGTGACCTCATAGCGCCATGGCAACGTGTAGAATGGCAGGGAATTTGCTCTCTGCCTAGGTGACCTCATAGCGCCATGGCAACGTGTAGAATGGCAGGGAATTTGCTCTCTGCCTAGGTGACCTCACAGCGCCATGGCAACATGTGTAGAATAGCAGGGAATTTGCTCTCTGCCTCATGGCAACAAAAATACATCCTTGCTCGAACCGTGCAGGTGGCCCCACCAAACTGCCCTTTACCATTAAACAGAGCCCTATAGGGCCCTGGTCTAAAGTAGTGCACTATATATGGGGCTCTGGTCTAAAGTAGTGCCTATATAGGGCATATGACTCTTGTCTAAAGTAGTGCACTATGGCATATGACTCTGGTCTAAAGTAGTGCACTATATAGAATAGGGCTCTGGTCTAAAGTAGTGCACTATATATAGGGCTCTGGTCTAAAGTAGTGACACTATATAGCGCCATGGCTCTGGTCTAAAGTAGTGCACTATATATAGGGCTCTGGTCTAAAGTAGTGCACTATATATAGGGCTCTGGTCTAAAGTAGTGCACTATATAGGGCATATGACTCTTGTCTAAAGTAGTGCACTATATAGGCATATGACTGTTGTCTAAAGTAGTGCACTATATAGGGAATAGGGCTCTGGTCTAAAGTAGTGCACTATAAAATAGGGTTCCATATGGCTCTGGTCTAAAGTAGTGCAGGGGCTCTGGTCTAAAGTAGTGCACTATATAGGGAATAGGGTTCCATAGGGCTCTGGTCTAAAGTAGTGCACTATATAGGGAATATGACTCTGGTCCACTATAGGGCATATGACCTGGTCTAAAGTAGTGCACTATATAGGGGCTCTGGTCTAAAGTAGTGCACTATATAGGGCATATACATTTACATTTACATTTAAGTCATTTAGCAGACGCTCTTATCCAGAGCGACTTACATATGACTCTGGTCTAAAGTAGTGCACTATATAGGGAATAGGGCTCTGGTCTAAACTAGTGCACTATAATAGGGAATAGGGCTCTGGTCTAAAGTAGTGCACTATATATAGGGCTCTGGTCTAAAGTAGTGCACTATATAGGGAATATGGCTCTGGTCTAAAGTAGTGCACTATATATAGGGCTCTGGTCTAAAGTAGTGCACTATATATAGGCTCTGGTCTAAAGTAGTGCACTATATAGGGCATATGACTCTTGTCTAAAGTAGTGCACTATATAGGGCATATGACTCTTGTCTAAAGTAGTGCACTATATAGGGAATAGGGCTCTGGTCTAAAGTAGTGCACTATATAGGGAATAGGGTTCCATATGGCTCTGGTCTAAAGTAGTGCACTATATATGGGGCTCTGGTCTAAAGTAGTGCACTATATAGGGAATAGGGTTCCATAGGGCTCTGGTCTAAAGTAGTGCACTATATAGGGAATATGACTCTGGTCTAAAGTAGTGCACTATATAGGGCATATGACTCTGGTCTAAAGTAGTGCACTATATAGGGCATATGACTCTGGTCTAAAGTAGTGCACTATATAGGGCATATACATTTACATTTACATTTAAGTCATTTAGCAGACGCTCTTATCCAGAGCGACTTACATATGACTCTGGTCTAAAGTAGTGCACTATATAGGGAATAGGGCTCTGGTCTAAACTAGTGCACTATAATAGGGAATAGGGCTCTGGTCTAAAGTAGTACCACTATATAGGGAATAGGGCTCTGGTCTATAGTAGTGCACTATATAGGGAATAGGGCTCTGGTCTAAAGTAGTGCACTATAATAGGGAATAGGGTGCCATTTGGGATGCATTCCTATGGGACACATCCATGTAAGGAGTTACTCGGCCTCGTAGAGCCTTTCTGAATGTATTCAGCATCTTCATGAGAAATTGCACTAGATATATTTTTAGAAGTACGAGATGTTAGGTCTAGAAAGGGAGGCAGAGCGTGTTGGGCTCCACACGATCACACAGGCAGGTCTAAGTATTATCCTACACAGAGAATGTCCATTAGTAGGGTCTAGGCTATAGGGAGAGGAAATGTGTGTCCACGATGTGAAACAGAATACATCTACTGGTTAAACACGGTTGCTATTGGAATTTCACATATATATTTCAACGTCGGTTTCATGTTCGTTTATATCCATCATGCATCCCTCCCTCCATCATCATCCCTCCCTCCATCATCCTCCCTCCATCATCCCTCCCTCCATCATCCCTCCCTCCATCCATCATCCCTCCCTCCATCATCCCTCCATCCATCATCCCTCCTCCATCATCCCTCCATCATCCCTCCATCCATCATCCCTCCATCCATCATGCATCCCTCCCTCCATCCATCATCATCCCTCCCTCCATCATCCCTCCATCCATCATCCATCCCTCCATCATCCCTCCATCCATCATGCATCCCTCCCTCCATCCATCATCATCCCTCCCTCCATCATCCCTCCATCCATCATCCCTCCATCCATCATCCCTCCATCCATCATCCCTCCATCCATCATCCCTCCATCCATCATCATCCATCCATCATCCCTCCATCCATCCATCATCCCTCCCTCCATCATCCCTCCATCCATCATCCCTCCCTCCATCATCCCTCCCTCCATCATCCCTCCCTCCATCATCCCTCCATCCATCATCCCTCCCTCCATCATCCCTCCCTCCATCATCCCTCCATCCATCATCCCTCCATCCATCATCCCTCCATCCATCATCCCTCCATCCATCATCCCTCCATCCATCATCCCTCCCTCCATCATCCCTCCCTCCATCATCCCTCCATCCATCATCCCTCCATCCATCATCCCTCCATCCATCATCCATCCATCATCCCTCCATCCATCCATCCCATCCCTCCCTCCATCATCCATCCATCCATCATCCATCCATCCATCATCCCTCCATCCATCATCCATCCATCATCCCTCCCTCCATCATCCCTCCATCCATCATCCCTCCCTCCATCATCCCTCCCTCCATCCATCATCCCTCCCTCCATAATATACCAAATGCCTGTTCCCTTTCCATTACCAAGGCCCAGAGCAGTGTTTGTTTTAATGCATACCATTGCAGGAGTTTGCATACTGGATTGGTTTGTAAATACTGTGTTCCTGTTTCAAATAGAGTACATTCTATGAAGTCTTGTTTATTATAATAAACATGTCAAAGACATTGTCTATGAATGTCTCATGAATCTTTTTTGTTGAAGAGAAGCACTTTTCAGCTGCTATTAACACTTTAAATCTGCTGTTTGATATAACCTTATTGGTGCTCTTTAACCCAGCTGTTACCCAGGCTGTTACCCCAGCTGTTACCCCAGCTGTTACCCAGGCTGTTACCCCAGGCTGTTACCCCAGCTGTTACCCAGGCTGTTACCCCAGGCTGTTACCCCAGGCTGTTACCCCAGCTGTTACCCCAGCTGTTACCCCAGGCTGTTACCCCAGGCTGTTACCCCAGGCTGTTACCCCAGCTGTTACCCAGGCTGTTACCCCAGGCTGTTACCCCAGCTGTTACCCAGGCTGTTACCCCAGGCTGTTACCCCAGCTGTTACCCAGGCTGTTACCCAGGCTGTTACCCCAGGCTGTTACCCCAGGCTGTTACCCCCGGCTGTTACCCCAGGCTGTTACCCCAGGCTGTTACCCAGGCTGTTACCCAGGCTGTTACCCCAGGCTGTTACCCCAGGCTGTTACCCCAGGCTGTTACCCAGGCTGTTACCCCAGGCTGTTACCCCAGCTGTTACCCAGGCTGTTACCCAGGCTGTTACCCCAGGCTGTTACCCCAGCTGTTACCCAGGCTGTTACCCAGGCTGTTACCCCAGCTGTTACCCAGGCTGTTACCCCAGCTGTTACCCAGGCTGTTACCCAGGCTGTTACCCCAGGCTGTTACCCCAGCTGTTACCCCAGCTGTTACCCAGGCTGTTACCCCAGGCTGTTACCCCAGGCTGTTACCCCAGGCTGTTACCCCAGGCTGTTACCCCAGCTGTTACCCCAGGCTGTTACCCCAGGCTGTTACCCCAGGCTGTTACCCCAGGCTGTTACCCCAGGCTGTTACCCCAGGCTGTTACCCCAGCTGTTACCCCAGGCTGTTACCCCAGGCTGTTACCCCAGGCTGTTACCCCAGGTGTTACCCCGGCTGTTACCCCGGCTGTTACCCCGGCTGTTACCCCAGCTGTTACCCCGGCTGTTACCCCAGCTGTTACCCCGGCTGTTACCCCCTGGCCTATGGAGGTGTGTATTACCCCAGGCCTATGGAGGTGTGTATTACCCCAGGCCTATGGAGGTTATTACCCCAGGCCTATGGAGGTGTGTATTACCCCAGGCCTGGCCTATGGAGGTGTGTATTACCCCAGGCCTATGGAGGTGTGTTACCCCAGGCCTATGGAGGTGTGTATTACCCCAGGCCTATGGAGGTGTGTATTACCCCAGGCCTATGGAGGTGTGTATTACCCCAGGCCTATGGAGGTGTGTATTACCCCAGGCCTATGGAGGTGTGTATTACCCCAGGCCTATGGAGGTGTGTATTACCCCAGGCCTATGGAGGTGTGTATTAGGAGTAGACATGGTACTGCTTTGAGACATTCAGTTTATATCCTGTATGGAGGCAGCATCCTATT
>NW_027040394.1:48434-65934 GCF_034236695.1 Oncorhynchus nerka | reverse complement strand
TACTAGTCTATCAGCCTCTCAGAGTACTAGTCTATCAGCCTCTCAGAGTACTAGTCTATCAGCCTCTCAGAGTACTAGTCTATCAGCCTCTCAGAGTACTAGTCTATCAGCCTCTCAGAGTACTAGCCTATCAGCCTCTCAGAGTACTAGTCTATCAGCCTCTCAGAGTACTAGTCTATCAGCCCCTCAGAGTACTAGTCCACTTGTGTTCAGGTCAGTAACTGATGTCTAGGATAGCCTAGTGGTTAGAGTGTAGAGGCGGCAGGGTAGCCTAGTGGTTAGAGTGTAGAGGCGGCAGGGTAGCCTAGCGGTTAGAGTGTAGAGGAGGCAGGGTAGCCTAGTGGTTAGAGTGTAGAGGCGGCAGGGTAGCCTAGTGGTTAGAGTGTAGAGGCGGCAGGTCATTGCTCCACCATTTTATTTGTTGTACTTTTGCCATTTTGGTATTAAACAGGTGGATCCAAATGGCACCCTATGCCCTATATAGTGCACTACTTTAAAGGGCCCTGGTCAAAAGTAATGCACTATGTAGGGAATAAGGCGCCATAGGGCTCTGGTCTAAAGTAGTGCACTATATAGGGATTAGGGTTCCATATGGCTCTGGTCTAAAGTAGTGCACTATATAGGGATTAGGGTTCCATATGGTTGTGGTCTAAAGTAGTGCACTACATAGGGAATAGGGTGCCATTTGGAACCCGGTCCATGTCTGGGCTACTGTCTCTCTAAGTGGTGTAATGATGGCCCCTTCCTGTTGAAGATGTGGACAGAAATACATCCAGTGGCGTCTAAAGGCCACTCAGCATCCAGTGATCTATTTACCCTGAGCAGGAGAGATAGAGAGGGTTTATAAAGAGGTGTTATGTTACAGGGGTGGCAGGGTAGCCTAGTGGTTAGAGTGTAGAGGCGGCAGGGTAGCCTAGTGGTTAGAGTGTAGAGGTGGCAGGGTAGCCTAGTGGTTAGAGTGTAGAGGCGGCAGGGTAGCCTAGTGGTTAGAGCGTTGGACTAGTAACTGGAAGGTTGATCTATTTACCCTGAGCAGGAGGTATAGAGAGGGTTTATAAAGAGGTGCTATGTTACAGGGGCGGCAGGGTAGCCTAGTGGTTAGAGCGTTATGTTACAAGGGCAGCAGGGTAGCCTAGTGGTTAGAGCGTTGGACTAGTAACTGGAAGGTTGATCTATTTACCCTGAGCAGGAGGTATAGAGGATCTATTTACCCTGAGCAGGAGGTATAGAGGATCTATTTACCCTGAGCAGGAGGTATAGAGGATCTATTTACCCTGAGCAGGAGGTATAGAGGATGTATAAAGAGGTGTTATGTTACAGCAGGTCTAGAGCCTCATGAACATGTTGGAACTGTCTAACCCATAACCTATAACCCCTAACCTTTATCCTCTAGTCCTTAACCCCTGTCTTCTAACCTATAACCCCTAACCTGTATCCTCTAGTCCTTAACCCCTGTCCTCTAACCTATAACCCCTAACCTTTATCCTCTAGTCCTTAACCCCTGTCCTCTAACCTATAACCTATAACCCCTAACCTTTATCCTCTAGTCCTTAACCCCTGTCCTCTAACCTATAACCCCTAACCTTTATCCTCTAGTCCTTAACCCCTGTCCTCTAACCCATAACCTATAACCCCTAACCTTTATCCTCTAGTCCTTAACCCCTGTCCTCTAACCTATAACCCCTAACCTTTATCCTCTAGTCCTTAACCCCTGTCCTCTAACCTATAACCCCTAAACGTTATCCTCTAGTCCTTAACCCCTGTCCTCTAACCTATAACCCCTAACCTTTATCCTCTAGTCCTTAACCCCTGTCCTATAACCTATAACCCCTAAACGTTATCCTCTAGTCCTTAACCCCTGTCCTCTAACCTATAACCTATAACCCCTAACCTTTATCCTCTAGTCCTTAACCCCTGTCCTCCAACCTATAACCTATAACCCCCAACCTTTATCCTCTAGTCCTTAACCCCTGTCCTCTAACCTATAACCCCTAACCTTTATCCTCTAGTCCTTAACCCCTGACCTCTAACCTATAACCCCTAACCTTTATCCTCTAGTCCTTAACCCCTGTCCTCTAACCTATAACCCCTAACCTTTATCCTCTAGTCCTTAACCCCTGTCCTCTAACCCATAAACCCCTAACCTTTATCCTCTAGTCCTTAACCCTGTCCTCTAACCTATAACCCCTAACCTTTATCCTCTAGTCCTTAACCCCTGTCCTCTAACCTATAACCCCTAACCTTTATCCTCTAGTCCTTAACCCCTGTCCTCTAACCTATAACCCCTAACCTTTATCCTCTAGTCCTTAACCCCTGTCCTCTAACCTATAACCCCTAACCTTTATCCTCTAGTCCTTAACCCCTGTCCTCTAACCTATAACCCCTAACCTTTATCCTCTAGTCCTTAACCCCTGTCCTCTAACCTATAACCCCTAACCTTTATCCTCTAGTCCTTAACCCCTGTCCTCTAACCTATAACCCCTAACCTTTATCCTCTAGTCCTTAACCCCTGTCCTCTAACCTATAACCCCTAACCTTTATCCTCTAGTCCTTAACCCCTGTCCTCTAACCTATAACCCCTAACCTTTATCCTCTAGTCCTTAACCCCTGTCCTCTAACCTATAACCCCTAACCTTTATCCTCTAGTCCTTAACCCCTGTCCTCTAACCTATAACCCCTAACCCCCTTTATCCTCTAGTCCTTAACCCTGTCCTCTAACCTAACCCCTAACCTATATCCTCTAGTCCTTAACCCCTGTCCTCTAACCTAAACCTATAACCCCTAACCTTTATCCTCTAGTCCTTAACCCCTGTCCTCTAACCCATAACCTATAACCCCTAACCTTTATCCTCTAGTCCTTAACCCCTGTCCTCTAACCTCTAACCTATAACCCCTAACCTTTATCCTCTAGTCCTTAACCTCTGTCCTATAACCTATAACCCCTAACCTTTATCCTCTAGTCCTTAACCCCTGTCCTCTAACCTATAACCCCTAACCTTTATCCTCTAGTCCTTAACCCCTGTCCTCTAACCTATAACCCCTAACCTTTATCCTCTAGTCCTTAACCCCTGTCTTCTAACCTATACCCCCTAACCTTTATCCTCTAGTCCTTAACCCCTGTCCTCTAACCCATAACCTATAACCCCTAACCTTTATCCTCTAGTCCTTAACCCCTGTCCTCTAACCTATAACCCCTAACCTTTATCCTCTAGTCCTTAACCCCTGTCCTCTAACCTATAACCCCTAACCTTTATCCTCTAGTCCTTAACCCCTGTCTTCTAACCTCTAACCTCTAACCCCTAAACGTTATCCTCTAGTCCTTAACCCCTGTCCTCTAACCTATAACCCCTAACCTTTATCCTCTAGTCCTTAACCCCTGTCCTCTAACCTATAACCTCTAACCTTTATCCTCTAGTCCTTAACCCCTGTCCTCTAACCTATAACCCCTAAACGTTATCCTCTAGTCCTTAACCCCTGTCCTCTAACCTATAACCCCTAACCTTTATCCTCTAGTCCTTAACCCCTGTCCTCTAACCTATAACCTATAACCCCCAACCTTTATCCTCTAGTCCTTAACCCCTGTCCTCTAACCTATAACCCCTAACCTTTATCCTCTAGTCCTTAACCCCTGTCCTCTAACCTATAACCCCTAACCTTTATCCTCTAGTCCTTAACCCCTGTCCTCTAACCTATAACCCCTAACCTTTATCCTCTAGTCCTTAACCCCTGTCCTCTAACCTATAACCCCTAACCTTTATCCTCTAGTCCTTAACCCCTGTCCTCTAACCTATAACCCCTAACCTTTATCCTCTAGTCCTTAACCCCTGTCTTCTAACCTATAACCTATAACCCCTAACCTGTATCCTCTAGTCCTTAACCCCTGTCTTCTAACCTATAACCCCTAACCTTTATCCTCTAGTCCTTAACCCCTGTCCTCTAACCTATAACCCCTAACCTTTATCCTCTAGTCCTTAACCCCTGTCCTCTAACCTATAACCCCTAACCTTTATCCTCTAGTCCTTAACCCCTGTCCTCTAACCTATAACCCCTAACCTTTATCCTCTAGTCCTTAACCCCTGTCCTCTAACCCATAACCTATAACCCCTAACCTTTATCCTCTAGTCCTTAACCCCTGTCCTCTAACCTATAACCCCTAACCTTTATCCTCTAGTCCTTAACCCCTGTCCTCTAACCTATAACCTATAACCTTTATCCTCTAGTCCTTAACCCCTGTCCTCTAACCCATAACCTATAACCCCTAACCTTTATCCTCTAGTCCTTAACCCCTGTCCTCTAACCTCTAACCTATAACCCCTAACCTTTATCCTCTAGTCCTTAACCCCTGTCCAATAACCTATAACCCCTAACCTTTATCCTCTAGTCCTTAACCCCTGTCCTCTAACCTATAACCTATAACCCCTAACCTTTATCCTCTAGTCCTTAACCCCTGTCCTCTAACCTATAACCCCTAACCTTTATCCTCTAGTCCTTAACCCCTGTCCTCTAACCTATAACCTCTAACCTTTATCCTCTAGTCCTTAACCCCTGTCCTCTAACCTATAACCTATAACCCCTAAACGTTATCCTCTAGTCCTTAACCCCTGTCCTCTAACCTATAACCTATAACCCCTAACATTTATCCTCTAGTCCTTAACCCCTGTCTTCTAACCTATAACCCCTAACCCTTATCCTCTAGTCCTTAACCCCTGTCCTCTAACCTATAACCCCTAACCTTTATCCTCTAGTCCTTAACCCCTGTCCTCTAACCTATAACCCCTAACCTTTGTCCTCGAGTCCTTAACCCCTGTCCTCTAACCTATAACCCCTAACCTTTATCCTCTAGTCCTTAACCCCTGTCCTCTAACCTATAACCTATAACCCCTAACCTTTATCCTCTAGTCCTTAACCCCTGTCCTCTAACCTATAACCCCTAACCTTTATCCTCTAGTCCTTAACCCCTGTCCTCTAACCCATAACCTATAACCCCTAACCTTTATCCTCTAGTCCTTAACCCCTGTCCTCTAACCTATAACCCCTAACCTTTATCCTCTAGTCCTTAACCCCTGTCCTCTAACCTATAACCTATAACCCCTAACCTTTATCCTCTAGTCCTTAACCCCTGTCCTCTAACCCATAACCTATAACCCCTAACCTTTATCCTCTAGTCCTTAACCCCTGTCCTCTAACCTCTATCCTATAACCCCTAACCTTTATCCTCTAGTCCTTAACCCCTGTCCTATAACCTATAACCCCTAACCTTTATCCTCTAGTCCTTAACCCCTGTCCTCTAACCTATAACCTATAACCCCTAACCTTTATCCTCTAGTCCTTAACCCCTGTCCTCTAACCTATAACCCCTAACCTTTATCCTCTAGTCCTTAACCCCTGTCCTCTAACCTATAACCCCTAACCTTTATCCTCTAGTCCTTAACCCCTGTCCTCTAACCTATAACCTCTAACCTTTATCCTCTAGTCCTTAACCCCTGTCCTCTAACCTATAACCTATAACCCCTAAACGTTATCCTCTAGTCCTTAACCCCTGTCCTCTAACCTATAACCTATAACCCCTAACATTTATCCTCTAGTCCTTAACCCCTGTCTTCTAACCTATAACCCCTAACCCTTATCCTCTAGTCCTTAACCCCTGTCCTCTAACCTATAACCTATAACCCCTAACCTTTATCCTCTAGTCCTTAACCCCTGTCCTCTAACCTATAACCCCTAACCTTTGTCCTCGAGTCCTTAACCCCTGTCCTCTAACCTATAACCCCTAACCTTTATCCTCTAGTCCTTAACCAGTGTCCTCTAACCTATAACCTATAACCCCTAACCCTTATCCTCTAGTCCTTAACCCCTGTTCTCTAACCTATAACCCCTAACCTTTATCCTCTAGTCCTTAACCCCTGTCTTCTAACCTATAACCCCTAACCTTTATCCTCTAGTCCTTAACCCCTGTCCTCTAACCTATAACCTATAACCCCTAACCTTTATCCTCTAGTCCTTAACCCCTGTCCTCTAACCTATAACCCCTAACCTTTATCCTCTAGTCCTTAACCCCTGTCCTCTAACCTATAACCCCTAACCTTTATCCTCTAGTCCTTAACCCCTGTCCTCTAACCTATAACCTATAACCCCTAACCTTTATCCTCTAGTCCTTAACCCCTGTCCTCTAACCTATAACCCCTAACCTTTATCCTCTAGTCCTTAACCCCTGTCTTCTAACCTATAACCTATAACCCCTAACCTTTATCCTCTAGTCCTTAACCCCTGTCTTCTAACCTATAACCTATAACCCCTAACCTTTATCCTCTAGTCATTAACCCCTGTCCTCTAACCTATAACCTATAACCCCTAACCTTTATCCTCTAGTCCTTAACCCCTGTCCTCTAACCTATAACCCCTAACCTTTATCCTCTAGTCCTTAACCCCTGTCCTCTAACCTATAACCTATAACCCCTAAACGTTATCCTCTAGTCCTTAACCCCTGTCTTCTAACCTATAACCCCTAACCTTTATCCTCTAGTCCTTAACCCCTGTCCTCTAACCTATAACCCCTAACCTTTATCCTCTAGTCCTTAACCCCTGTCCTCTAACCTATAACCCCTAACCTTTATCCTCCAGTCCTCTAACCTGTAACCCCTAACCTTTATCCACTAGTCCTTAACCCCTGTCTTCTAACCTATAACCTATAACCCCTAACCTTTATCCTCTAGTCCTTAACCCCTGTCTTCTAACCTATAACCCCTAACCTTTATCCTCTAGTCCTTAACCCCTGTCCTCTAACCTCTAACCTATAACCCCTAACCCTTATCCTCTAGTCCTTAACCCCTGTCCTCTAACCTATAACCTATAACCCCTAACCTTTATCCTCTAGTCCTTAACCCCTGTCCTCTAACCTATAACCCCTAACCTTTATCCTCTAGTCCTTAACCCCTGTCTTCTAACCTATAACCTATAACCCCTAACCTTTATCCTCTAGTCCTTAACCCCTGTCTTCTAACCTATAACCTATAACCCCTAACCTTTATCCTCTAGTCATTAACCCCTGTCCTCTAACCTATAACCTATAACCCCTAACCTTTCCTCTAGTCCTTAACCCCTAGTCCTTAACCCCTGTCCTCTAACCTATAACCTATAACCCCTAAACGTTATCCTCTAGTCCTTAACCCCTGTCTTCTAACCTATAACCCCTAACCTTTATCCTCTAGTCCTTAACCCCTGTCCTCTAACCTATAACCCCTAACCTTTATCCTCTAGTCCTTAACCCCTGTCCTCTAACCTATAACCCCTAACCTTTATCCTCCAGTCCTCTAACCTGTAACCCCTAACCTTTATCCACTAGTCCTTAACCCCTGTCCTCTAACCTCTAACCTATAACCCCTAACCCTTATCCTCTAGTCCTTAACCCCTGTCCTCTAACCTATAACCTATAACCCCTTTATCCTCTAGTCCTTTGTCCTCTAACCTCCCCTAACTTTATCCTCGTCCTTAACCCCTGTCCTCTAACCTATAACCCCTAACCTTTATCCTCTAGTCCGTAACCCCTGTCCTCTAACCTATAACCTATAACCCCTTTAACCTTAACCCCTGTCCTCTAACCTCTAACCCTTATCCTCTAACCCCTGTCCTCTAACCTCTAACCTAAACCCCTAACCGTTATCCTCTAGTCCTTAACCCCTGTCCTCTAACCTAAACCCCTATCCTCTAAACCCCTGTCCTAACCTTTATCCTAACTTTATCCTCTACCCCTGTCCTCTAACCTATAACCCCAGCCTTTATCCTCTAGTCCTTAATCCCTGTCTTCTAACCTATAACCCCTAACCTTTATCCTCTAGTCCTTAACCCCTGTCCTCTAACCCATAACCTATAACCCCTAACCTTTATCCTCTAGTCCTTAACCCCTGTCCTCTAACCTCTAACCCCTAACCTTTATCCTCTAGTCCTTAACCCCTGTCCTCTAACCTATAACCCCTAACCTTTATCCTCTAGTCCTTAACCCCTGTCTTCTAACCTATAACCCCTAACCTTTATCCTCTAGTCCTTATCCTCTAGTCCTTAACCCCTGTCCTCTAACCTATAACCCCTAACCTTTATCCTCTAGTCCTTAACCCCTGTCCTCTAACCTATAACCCCTAACCTTTATCCTCTAGTCCTTAACCCCTGTCCTCTAACCTATAACCTATAACCCTTATCCTAGGAAAGTATGAGGAGGTCTCAGTACGAGGAGGTCTCAGTACGAGGAGGTCTCAGTACGAGGAGGTCTCAGTACGAGGAGGTCTCAGTACGAGGAGGTCTCAGTACGAGGAGGTCTCAGTACGAGGAGGTCTCAGTACGAGGAGGTCGCAGTACGAGGAGGTCTCAGTACGAGGAGGTCTCAGTACGAGGAGGTCTCAGTACGAGGAGGTCTCAGTACGAGGAGGTCTCAGTACGAGGAGGTCTCAGTACGAGGAGGTCTCAGTACGAGGAGGTCTCAGTACGAGGAGGTCTCAGGTCAGTATGAGGAGGTCTCAGTATGAGGAGGTCTCAGGTCAGTATGAGGAGGTCTCAGTACGAGGAGGTCTCAGTATGAGGAGGTCTCAGGTCAGTATGAGGAGGTCTCAGTATGAGGAGGTCTCAGTATGTGGAGGTCTCAGGTCAGAATGAGGTCTCAGAATGAGGTCTCAGTATGAGGAGGTCTCAGGTCAGTACGACGAGGTCTCAGTACGAGGAGGTCTCAGTACGAGGAGGTCTCAGTACGAGGAGGTCTCAGTACGAGGAGGTCTCAGTACGAGGAGGTCTCAGTATGTGGAGGTCTCAGGTCAGTATGAGGAGGTCTCAGAATGAGGGGGTCTCAGGTCAGTATGAGGAGGTCTCAGTATGAGGAGGTCTCAGGTCAGTATGAGGAGGTCTCAGTATGAGGAGGTCTCAGTATGAGGAGGTCTCAGTATGATGAGGTCTCAGAATGAGGAGGTCTCAGGTCAGAATGAGGAAGTCTCAGTATGAGGAAGTCTCAGTATGAGGAGGTCTCAGGTCAGTATGTGGAGGTCTCAGTATGAGGAGGTGTCAGTACGAGGAAGTCTCAGTACGAGGAGGTCTCAGTATGTGGAGGTCTCAGGTCAGTATGAGGAGGTCTCAGTACGAGGAGGTCTCAGGTCAGAATGAGGAGGTCTCAGTATGAGGAGGTCTCAGTATGAGGAGGTCTCAGTATGAGGAGGTCTCATTATGAGGAGGTCTCAGTATGAGGAGGTCTCAGTACGAGGAGGTCTCAGTATGTGGAGGTCTCAGGTCAGTATGTGGAGGTCTCAGGTCAGTATGAGGAGGTCTCAGTACGAGGAGGTCTCAGTATGAGGAGGTCTCAGTATGAGGAGGTCTCAGTATGAGGAGGTCTCAGATCAGTACGAGGAGGTCTCAGATCAGTATGAGGAGGTCTCAGAATGAGGAGGTCTCAGAATGAGGAGGTCTCAGATCAGTACGAGGAGGTCTCAGTACGAGGAGGTCTCAGTACGAGGAGGTCTCAGAATGAGGAGGTCTCAGTACGAGGAGGTCTCAGTACGAGGAGGTCTCAGTACGAGGAGGTCTCAGTATTAGGGGGTCTCCGTATTAGGAGGTCTCAGTATGAGGAGGTCTCAGGTCAGTATGAGGAGGTCTCAGTATGTGGAGGTCTCAGTACGAGGAGGTGTCAGTACGAGGAGGTGTCAGTACGAGGAGGTGTCAGTACGAGGAGGTGTCAGTACGAGGAGGTGTCAGTACGAGGTCTCAGTACGAGGAGGTCTCAGTACGAGGTCTCAGTACGAGGAGGTCTCAGTACGAGGAGGTCTCAGTACGAGGAGGTCTCAGTACGAGGAGGTCTCAGTACGAGGAGGTCTCAGTACGAGGAAGTCTCAGTACGAGGTCTCAGGTCAGTATGAGGGGGTCTCAGTACGAGGTCTCAGGTCAGTACGAGGAGGTCTCAGTATGAGGTCTCAGGTCAGTACGAGGAGGTCTCAGTATGAGGAGGTCTCAGTATGAGGAGGTCTCAGTACGAGGAGGTCTCAGTACGAGGAGGTCTCAGTACGAGGAGGTCTCAGTACGAGGAGGTCTCAGTACAAGGAGGTATCAGTATGAGGAGGTCTCAGGTCAGTACGAGGAGGTCTCAGTATGAGGTCTCAGGTCAGTATGAGGAGGTCTCAGGTAAATATGAGGTCTCAGTATGAGGAGGTCTCAGGTCAGTATGAGGAGGTCTCAGGTCAGTATGAGGTCTCAGTACGAGGAGGTCTCAGTATGAGGTCTCTGTATGAGGTCTTTAGCCTCATGCTCATGTTGTCTCATGACATCATCATGCTCCTTGTCTGACATCATCATGCTCTCTGTCTGGCATCATCATGCTCCTTGTCTGGCATCATCATGCTCTCTGTCTGGCATCATCATGCTCTCTGTCTGGCATCATCATGCTCTCTGTCTGACATCATCCTGCTCTCTGTCTGACATCATCATGCTCTCTGTCTGACATCATCCTGCTCTCTGTCTGGCATCATCATGCTCTCTGTCTGGCATCCTCATGCTCTCTGTCTGTGTCTGACATCATCCTGCTCTCTGTCTGACATCATCCTGCTCTCTGTCTGGCATCATCATGCTCTCTGTCTGGCATCGTCATGCTCTCTGTCTGGCATCATCATGCTCTCTGTCTGACATCATCATGCTCTCTGTCTGGCATCATCATGCTCCTTGTCTGGCATCATCATGCTCCTTGTCTGACATCATCATGCTCTCTGTCTGACATCATCATGCTCTCTGTCTGGCATCATCATGCTCTCTGTCTGGCATCATCATGCTCCTTGTCTGACATCATCATGCTCCTTGTCTGGCATCATCATGCTCCTTGTCTGGCATCATCATGCTTTCTGTCTGGCATCATCATGCTCTCTGTCTGGCATCATCATGCTCCTTGTCTGACATCATCATGCTCTCTGTCTGACATCATCATGCTCTCTGTCTGACATCATCATGCTCCTTGTCTGACATCATCATGCTCTCTGTCTGACATCATCATGCTCCTTGTCTGGCATCATCATGCTCCTTGTCTGGCATCATCATGCTTTCTGTCTGGCATCATCATGCACGCATGAATGGCCCTACTCTCTGTCTGGCATCATCAAGCACTCTGGCATTGCCCTGCTCTCTGTCTGGAATTATCAAGCTCTCTGTCTGGCATCATCATGCTCCTTGTCTGGCATCATCATGCTTTCTGTCTGGCATCATCATGCACTCTGGAATGGCCCTACTCTCTGTCTGGCATCATCAAGCACTCTGGCATTGCCCTGCTATCTGTCTGGCATCATCATGCTCTCTGTCTGGCATCATCCTGCTCTCTGTCTGGCATCACCATGCTCTCTGTCTGGCATCATCATGCTCTCTGTCTGGCATCACCGATGCTCTCTGTCTGGCATTCCCCTGCTCTCAGTCTGGCATCTCCCTGCTCTCTGTCTGGCATCATCCTGCTCTCTGTCCGTCATCATCCTGCTCTCTGCCTGGCATCATCATGCTCTCTGTCTGGCATCACCATGCTCTCTGTCTGGCATCACCATGCTCTCTGTCTGGCATCACTGATGCTCTCTGTCTGGCATCCCCATGCTCTCTGTCTGGCATCTCCCTGCTCTCTGTCTGGCATCACCATGCTCTCTGTCTGGCATCACCGTGCTCTCTGTCTGGCATCACCGTGCTCTCTGTCTGGCATCACCGTGCTCTCTGTCTGGCATCACCGTCTGTCTGGCATCACCGTGCTCTCTGTCTGGCATCACCGTGCTCTCTGTCTGGCATCACCGTGCTCTCTGTCTGGCATCACTGTGCTCTCTGTCTGGCATCACCGTGCTCTCTGTCTGGCATCACCGTGCTTCTCTGTCTGGCATCACCGTGCTCTCTGTCTGGCATCACCGTGCTCTCTGTCTGGCATCACCGTGCTCTCTGTCTGGCATCACCGTGCTTTCTCTGTCTGGCATCACCGTGCTCTCTGTCTGGCATCACCGTGCTCTCTGTCTGGCATCACCGTGCTCTCTGTCTGGCATCACCGTGCTCTCTGTCTGGCATCACCGTGCTCTCTGTCTGGCATCACCGTGCTCTCTGTCTGGCATCACCGTGCTCTCTGTCTGGCATCACCGTGCTCCTGTCTGGCATCACTCGTGCTCTCTGTCTGGCATCACCATGCTCTCTGTCTGGCATCTGGCACCATAATGCTCTCTGTCTGGCTCTCTCAAATCAATTCAAAGGGTTTTATTGTCATGGGAAACACATTGCCAAAGCAAGTAAAACAGACAACTAAAGTGAAATAAACGATGAAGGAACCCCTGGAATGAGGAGTGTCGAAACTGTTGACTGGTACTGAACATATTACCAAGGTTACTGTGGAGATGGATCACACAAACATCATTATAAAAATAGCCTAAAATGACATACCCAAATCTAACTGCCTGTAGCTCAGGACCTGAAGCAAGGATGTGCATATTCTTGGTACCATTTGAAAGGAAACACTTTGTAGTTTGTGGAAATGTGAAATGAATGTAGGAGAATAAAACACAATAGATCTGGTAAAAGAAAATACAAAGCAAAAAAAACATGCGTTTTCTATTTTAGAAATGCAAGAGAATGGCCATAATATCATATAGGAGATTAGGTGCAATCTAGATGTTGACCCTACTTGACAAGTACTGAGTCATAAACTAGGTCTACTAGGTCTACTTGTGATACTGGTGGTTTGTTTAAATAGCAGGTTAGGATTACTAACGTGGCAGGTTAGGATTACTAACGTGGCAGGTTAGGATTACTAACGTGGCAGGTTAGGATTACTAACGTGGCAGGTTAGGATTACTAACGTGGCAGGTTAGGATTACTAACGTGGCAGGTTAGGATTACTAACGTGGCAGGTTAGGATAACTAACGTGGCAGGTTAGGATTACTAACGTGGCAGGTTAGGATTACTAACGTGGCAGGTTAGGATAGATAACTAACGTGGCAGGTTAAGATAACTAACGTGGCAGTTTAGGATAACTAACGTGGCAGTTTAGGATTACTAACGTGGCAGTTTAGGATTACTAACGTGGCAGGGTAGGATAACTAATTTGGCAGGTTAGGATTACTAACGTGGCAGGTTAGGAGACTGAGGTTAAGGTTTTGCAGAAGGGTTAAGTTTAGCTAAAATGCTACATTTGTCAACAACTGTTATCCCCGACGTGACAACTATATGGAACTGTAATGGTAGCTACAATGGTACAAACCATCCTCATCTTCCTCCCTTCCGCTCATCCTCAACTCCCTCTCCTCCCCCTCATCCTCTATTCTCCTCACTTAACCTCTCCTCTTCTGTCCTGTTGTCTCCCCTCCTATCTCCACTTATTCTCTTCCCCCTCGTCTCCCCATCCCTCACTCTTCTCATCATTCTCTCCTTCTCCTCATCCTGCTCATCCAAAAATATACATGTGATTAAAAATTCATGACTAGGGGAGAAAGAGAAACCATTTAAATAATGGTTGAGATAGAGCCACTTCTACATCTGTCCCTAAAGGTATGAACACTTCTACATCTGTCCCTAAAGGTATAAACACTTCTACATCTGTCCCTAAAGGTCTAACACTTCTACATCTGTCCCTAAAGGTATAAACACTTCTACATCTGTCCCTAAAGGTACAACACTTCAACATATGTCCCTAAAGGTATAAACACTTCTACATCTGTCCCTAAAGCTATAAACACTTCTACATCTGTCCCTAAAGGTACAACACTTCAACATATGTCCCTAAAGGTATAAACACTTCTACATCTGTCCTAAAGGTGTAAAACATCTGTCCCTAAAGGTACTTCCCTAAAGGCACAACACTTCTACATCTGTCCCTAAAGGTACAAACACTTCTACATCTGTCCCTAAAGGTACAACACTTCTACATCTGTCCCTAAAGGTATAACATCTACATCTGTCCCTAAAGGTACAACACTTCTACATCTGTCCCTAAAGGTATAACACTTCTACATCTGTCCCTAAAGGTATAAACACTTCTGTCCCTAAAGGTATAACACTTCTACATCTGTCCCTAAAGGTTTAACACTTCTACATCTGTCCCTAAAGGTATAAACACTTCTACATCTGTCCCTAAAGGCACAACACTTCTACATCTGTCCCTAAAGGTATAAACACTTCTACATCTGTCCCTAAAGGTACAAACACTTCCACATCTGTCCCTAAAGGTACAACACTTCTACATCTGTCCCTAAAGGTATAAACACTTCTACATCTGTCCCTAAAGGTATAACACTTCTACATCTGTCCCTAAAGGTACAAACACTTCTACATCTGTCCCTAAAGGTATAAACACTTCTCTACATCTGTCCCTAAAGGTATAAACACTTCCACATCTGTCCCTAAAGGTACAACACTTCTACATCTGTCCCTAAAGGTACACCACTTCTACATCTGTCCCTAAAGGTACAACACTTCTACATCTGTCCCTAAAGGTATAAACACTTCTACATCTGTCCCTAAAGGTATAAACACTTCTACATCTGTCCCTAAAGGTATAAACACTTCTACATCTGTCCCTAAAGGTATAAACACTTCTACATCTGTCCCTAAAGGTATAAACACTTCTACATCTGTCCCTAAAGGTCTAACACTTCTACATCTGTCCCTAAAGGCACAACACTTCTACATCTGTCCCTAAAGGTATAAACACTTCTACATCTGTCCCTAAAGGTACAACACTTCTACATCTGTCCCTAAAGGTACAAACACTTCTACATCTGTCCCTAAAGGTATAAACACTTCTACATCTGTCCCTAAAGGTATAAACACTTCTACATCTGTCCCTAAAGGTATAAACACTTCTACATCTGTCCCTAAAGGTATAAACACTTCTACATCTGTCCCTAAAGGTATAAACACTTCTACATCTGTCCCTAAAGGTATAAACACTTCTACATCTGTCCCTAAAGGTATAAACACTTCTACATCTGTCCCTAAAGGTATAAACACTTCTACATCTGTCCCTAAAGGTATAAACACTTCTACATCTGTCCCTAAAGGTACAACACTTCAGGATTCTGTCTGTGTGCCAGACCGGGCTGCATTTCTTCCGTGACATTAAATTTGATCTGTTTTTTAAAATCTGATTTGTTTCTGCTTGCATCAGTTACCTGATGTGGAATAGAGTTCCATGTGGTCATGTCTCTATGTACTACTGTGTGTTTCCCAGAGTCTGTTCTGGACTTGGGACTGTGAAGATACTTTTGTGGCAGGTCTTGTGGGGTATGTGGGTGTCTAAGCTGTGTGCTAGTCATTTGAACAGACTTGCTCTGTGGAATGACTCTGGCGGGAATAGCAGCTTTTTACGGGCTCCTCACCAATTGTGCTATTTTTGTGTATTCAAATCAAATCAAATCAAATTTATTTATATAGCCCTTCGTACATCAGCTGATATCTCAAAGTGCTGTACAGAAACCCAGCCTAAAACCCCAAACAGCAAACAATGCAGGTGTAAAAGCACGTATTATTCTTTTGTTGGTGCTGATCTTAACTGTTTCCGTACATGTAATGTTTCCACCATCGTTACCTATGACCGGAAAGATCTTCTGGACATCAGAACAGCCGTCACTCAACCTCGAATTTGGACGAGGACTTCTACTTCACCGAGTCGGAGGCCAAGGACATATTGATTATCCTGGGATCATTTCAAATCTCAGACACTCGGAGAAGGAGGTGGGGCTATAAGAGCCCGGCGTGCGGGATACCCAACGAGACTAAATCGAAGAGTGAATAAACCGCCTCTATTGGTGAACGTGCAATCACCGGAGAATAAACTGGACGAGCTCCGTTCGAGACTATCCTATCAAAGTGAAGAATTGTAATATCCAATGTTTATCTGAGTTGTGGCTGAACAAAGAAAAATGGAAATTATAAATTTAACTCTCTTATCTATACATCGGCAGGACAGAACAGCAACGTCAGGGAAGCTCAGGGAAGGGGGTGAGTGTCTCTTTTTAACAACTGGTACATGACCTCTAATATTTATGAAGTTTCGAGGTTCTGCTCTCCTGAGTTAGAATACCTCATGATAAGCTACAGACCATACTATTTACTCAGAAAGTATTCATCTATATTCATCTATATACAGTGACCGTAAACCATGGATTACAGGCAACATCTGCACTGAGCTAAAGGCTAACATCTGCACTGAGCTAAAGGCTAACATCTGCACTGAACTAAAGGCTAACATCTGCACTAAGCTAAAGGCTAACATCTGCACTGAGCTAAAGGCTAACATCTGCACTGAGCTAAAGGCTAACATATGCACTGAGCTAAAGGCTAACATCTGCACTGAGCTAGGCTAACATCTGCACTAAGCTAAAGGCTAACATCTGCACTGAGCTAAAGGCTAACATCTGCACTGAGCTAAAGACCAACATCTGCACTGAGCTAAAGGCTAACATCTGCACTGAGCTAAAGACCAACATCTGCACTGAGCTAAAGGCTAAAGCTGACACTTTCAAGGAGCGGTACACTAATCCGGACGCTTCTAAGAAATCCTGCTACGCCCTCTGACGAACCATCAAACAGGCAACGCATCAGGACCAAGATCACATCCTACTACACCGGCTCTGACGCTCGTCGGATGTGTTGTATTAATCATTTCACTGTGAGGTCTACTACACCTGTTGTATTCAGCATTTCACTGTGAGGTCTACTACACCTGTTGTATTCAGCATTTCACTGTGAGGTCTACTACACCTGTTGTATTCAGCATTTCACTGTAAGGTCTACTACACCTGTTGTATTCAGCATTTCACTGTGAGGTCTACTACACCTGTTGTATTCAGCATTTCACTAAGGTCTACTACACCTGTTGTATTCAGCATTTCACTAAGGTCTCCTACACCTGTTGTATTCAGCATTTCACTGTAAGGTCTACTACACCTGTTGTATTCAGTATTTCACTGTGAGGTCTACTACACCTGTTGTATTCAGCATTTCACTGTGAGGTCTACTACACCTGTTGTATTCAGCATTTCACTGTAAGGTCTACTACACCTGTTGTATTCAGCATTTCACTGTGAGGTCTACTACACCTGTTGTATTCAGCATTTCACTGTGAGGTCTACTACACCTGTTGTATTCAGCATTTCACTGTGAGGTCTACTACACCTGTTGTATTCAGCATTTCACTGTGAGGTCTACTACACCTGTTGTATTCAGCATTTCACTGTGAGGTCTACTACACCTGTTGTATTCAGCATTTCACTGTGAGGTCTACTACACCTGTTGTATTCAGCATTTCACTGTGAGGTCTACACCTGTTGTATTCAGCATTTCACTGTGAGGTCTACTACAGCTGTTGTATTCAGCATTTCACTGTGAGGTCTACTACACCTGTTGTATTCAGCACACTGTAAGGTCTACTACACCTGTTGTATTCAGCATTTCACTGTGAGGTCTACTACACCTGTTGTATTCAGCATTTCACTGTGAGGTCTACTACACCTGTTGTATTCATCATTTCACTGT